>NW_028147635.1:3081248-3148261 GCF_008360975.1 Lichenostomus cassidix | reverse complement strand
GATGGAAAAGGCTGCTGTGCCCAGGCAGCTCCAAGGGCAGAGAAATGAGGCTCTCAAGCACTTGATCTGGGCCAGTTCCACAGTCCTGGGCAGCAGCCAGCGAGCAGAGGAGGAACAGAGGGCACAGCAAGAGGGACAAAAGCAGTCAAGAGCAGAGACTGGAGAGAGCCAGACCTGGCAGAAGGAACATCTGCTTCCTTGCACTCTTGAAGAAAGCTCTTGGCTGTTTCAGAGCACTGAAAGGCCTGAAGGGCAGAGAGGAGGCAACACCAAGCAATGTTCCTGTTTTCACACCCTCCCCTCTCAGTGTCCAGAAGGAATTGGATCAACTGAATTCTGCTCTCATAGTCATCTCCTTCAGCATGAGCAGCTTAGCACCAGGAGCTAAAGGAGCTGAAGTCTTGCCACAGGACCTGACCAAGAGGGAACTTTCTGAGCAAACTAATGCTGCTAACATGGACCAAGCTGAATGGAGCAGATAGAATCCTGGAATTCTAGAATCCCTTCTGTTGGAAAAGACCTCTGAGCTCATCAAGTCCAGCCGTTCACCCAGCACAGTCAGCCCAGCACTAAACCACATCCCTGGAGTGCCAAGGCCTGAAGAAGAGGCCTGACTGAGGCCTGAACAACAGGCCTGAGCCAAAGGTGACCTCTGGATGAACCTTCCAACCAAAGGTTATCTTTGTATCCACTCATTAACAAAACATGCATGATCATTAGCACTGTGATAGATGTATCCACTAATTAGTGAATCATGTATTGACTTTTCTGTATTTAGAAGCTAAACAAGGCCATGAAATCCAACATCTGGCCTGGTTTGGGGGTGTATAGTCAAAGTCAACTCCCTTGGTTCCTCCTTGAGCCCTGGCCAGGCATTGGGAGAACCCAAGAGGAGAATGAATCCAGATGTTCCTGCACTGGAAGTGCTGTCAGTTTGTTTGTTCAGCACTCTCCAAGCTGGGCTCTCTCCCAGCAAGGTTGGAAGCCTCACCTGTGGGTGGACACAGCTGCAGGAATTCCCAGTGTCCAGAGTGGCTCTGCAGTCCTTGGCTGTGACAGCTTCCCCAGCTGATGTGTGGGGCTGGGTGATGGTAAAGTCTGAGGGTAACTGGTGATGGATCTTTCTAAATCATTTGTCTTGGATTGATGTTATGATAATCCTTTATCCCCTATCGTTGGCTTATATGCCCAAGAGAGAAAAATGTGTGGTCCTGTCTCTTTAACGACACCAAGCCGAAGAGAGAAACGCGGGTTGTTTTGAAAACATTTTCCCCAAGCCTCGCTCCGGGGGAGGATTCGTCGCCCGGCAGAGACTGCGTGCTGGACGGGGGTCGGAGTGAGCTCTGTTCCCGTGTTTTTTTTCATTTTTTTCTTTTTTCTCGTTTGGACCCCTTCTCTTCGATCTGCTTTGCCACCCAGAGACCCAGGAGGGCCAGAGGACAGCAGAGCTCTCCAGGGAGCTCCACCCGGCCCCGGGGGGGGCGAGGAGGAGAGGGACTGCGTCTGAGACAAGGACTTTTTAATCAGGTTGAATAACTCCTTTTCACCTTGGTTTTCCCCTTCCCCTGTGCCTTGCAGGGCACTCTGCGTGGTTTTGTCAAATAAATAGTTTTTTCTTCACTTCCATCTAATAGGTTCTGTTGTGGGTGGGGGAGGAGGCGTCGGGGCCCTTCGCTCTCGGAGGAGAGAGAGTCTTATCATTAACCCGGGACATCATTACAGGCAATCTTTGGTTGGAATAATTGGGTGCATTGCTGAGCTTCTCCTGTTGCGATTCTTTGCTGCTCTAAACTATAGGAAATTGCACTGATTCCTTCAGTTGGTGTCTGTGTCTTTGGTGCTGGCCCTGCCCACTGGCAAAACAACATTGGCATAGTCTGTCCAGATCACAGCAAAATGTCACTTTTTATATGTTAATGTAAGGAATTGGTCCCATCCAAGATTCCTGGTTTGGAAGACCTTCCCTATATTTTGCTCGCTCTGGAGTGGGCTGAGATCAGAGCAATGTGTGAGCAATGGGGAAGTCAGCTAAAAGAAGCTAATCTGCTGGATGTATTAAAATGCATCCAAAATTGCATACGGAAAAAGGAAAAGATCTTGTGAGTTTGGGAAGATGAGGATAAATTTTGCTAACAGTATATTGGAAAAAGCACCAACAGAAGGAACAATTGGTTTTGGAATGCTCCCACATGGAGCAACGGAAGTTTTTAATTCTGAGCTCAGATTTCTTTGTGCAAGTGAAATAATATAATAAATAAATATATCATAAAAATTATATGTAAAAATATAATAAAATAAGTATTTATGTAGGTATATATATATATATATATATAGATACAAACAAAATAATAATGTGAAATAATGCTGACAGTTTGTTACCTTTTGCTGCTCAGGGATGTAACACTAAATACCCTACAGAAAATGTTTGGCCAGGACCTGAACGACAGTGAGAAAATTAGCGAGTTTGTATATAATGAATAAAGGAGGATGGGATGAAATTGTCTATTTTTATAGGGTTTTCTGATACTGTGATATGGAATGCTTTGTCTGTTACTGTGAGAAATAAAGTGATTAAGGCTGCTGGGTTTTTCATATACCACACTATCCACAAGCTGTAGGATTTGTAGAATGGATAGAGGATTTGTTAAAAGAGCAGATGAAAAAATGAGGAGATGGGAACCTGTCCTGGTGGAGAACCCCTTACAGGTCCACTCCAGAAGCTGCATAAACCTTTATGCATTAGGTTTAATGAGGATAAATCAGAAGCAAATGAGAGTTATCAATAACAAAACAGGAATTCAGATTCCTCCAGAACACTTTGGTTTGATAACTGCTCACTGCAGCTTGGCCTTGCAAAGTGTTCATGTCATGGGAGGAGGAATTGATGCAGATTATCAAGGAGAAATTCAAGTAATTCTGTTAAACAATAGTGAACAAGATTGGATTATTCAACCCCATGACAGGGTAGGACCATTATTGATATTGCAGTTTTAAAGACATTTGTAAAAAATGGAGATCCACCTCAAATCACTGCTGCTTGTAAAGATAAAGGGTTTGGATCCAGCAGTCCTAATAATGGTACCGAGGTGTGGGTCCAGAGGCCAAATGACCCTCCTGAGCCAGCTGAAGGAACAGCTCTGGGGAAAGACAACACAGTTTTAATCCTGAAACCTGGGCAGGAACAATGGGAAGATGCCCCTGCAGCCAAGTGTTCTATGGGAGAACAAGTAGATGTTATAGGATGTTGTTTCACAGATCCTGCCAGACCAAATCTCCCTGTTTGCCCCAACGTTCCCTTTGGAAAATGCTCTGATCCACAGGGCTCCATGTGAAGGCTGATGTGACCCTGAGTGCCTTCCACAGGAATTCCAGCCAGGAGCCTGGAGCACCTCAAGGACTGGGACCTGGCAGCTCTCCAGCCAAAGGGGAAAGGACCCCACCAAGCCTTGTTACCCACAGACACCGCGGTGAAGCTGAACAGCAAAGGACCTTGGGGCATTACTGTGGAATTAAAAAGGAGCCAGCTCCATGGACAGTGGAATTATTGTTCCTGACCTGAATGAGATTGAGGAAAAAGAGTGAATAACCTTGTCACTGAAGTACTGCTTAAGTCTGTAAGTTGTATCTTGATAGTCAACCAGAATCTTTGTTTGCCAGAAACACCTCTGGAGTTTCACCAAGGGATTAGTCATAAGAATTCTTATGAAAATGTAAAGATCAAAGTGAGGACAGTACTCAATGTAACTAATTACTGGGTATGTTCTCAACTAATGTTGGGAGGAACAGGATTCCCTTGGAGGGCCCATGCTACAGGGTGGCAGAACTCTCTCAAGGGGCTCTGACTTGTAACAGAGCCAGTGCAGGGATAATTAAAGAAAAGTGTTCTGTGGAACAAAGGAATACATTTATCGGTTTTACAGGATTCACTAGGATTTGCCTTCAGAAGAAACTTACCCTGTTACAATTAGAGGCCAGAATGTGAATGGATTTCTGTGCTTGAACATCACTCACAATGTCAATAGAACTCAGGGCGCTGGAGCTGCTCAGGGTCAGTGTTACACCACTCTCAGCTGCAGTGCCACCCTTTTGGCTACTTTGGCAACAACCACAGGGAAGATTTGGGACCAAGGGAACATTTCCCACCCCAAGAGTGCCTTTGATTTCAGAAAGCCAAAGATTCTGGTTCATCCCATGTCCCATGTATATTGCTTTGTCCTGTAGAGTTTATGTTAAGGAGCTAAATCAATTATTAGAAGAAATAGCAAAAAAAAAATATTGAATAGCACATCCTATGAGCTCCAACAAACACGAATTGGAGCTCTACAGAACTACATGGCCTTGGATTATCTGCTTTCTGTCCAGGGAGGAACCTGTGCTATTCTAGGACAGGAATGTTGCACTTGTATCAATGATGGGTTTGAGTCCAACAGTCAGGAATGACCTTGATAGAAAGAGCAGAAGAAGAGCGGCAGAAAGAAGAAAATTCTCCCTGGTGGAATTGACTCCATGGCTGCCAAATTGGAGGCTGCTGTGAAATGCATTTTTGGCAGTGACTGTAATCATTGTAGTGTTTGCACTTGGTGTGTTATGATTCCATGTTAGAGTTGTTGTGACACTTTGTGCTGAAAAATGGAACACTGAGACTTGTCTAAAAAGAGACACAGTCTCAAGAAAAAAAGAAGAATTCATAAATAACATAGAGAATAGCAACTAATTAGGCACGTTTTTAAAGGAATGTTAATCATAGCTCTGAGTAATGAACGTGAACAGCACTGAATTGAAGATCAAGAGACAATGCCTTTATGCCAAATACTTAAATCAAAGGTTCTGTTATTAAAACAATTATTATGAAGATTGACGTTCATCTGTAGGTCAAGGGACTGATTGAAGAACTAAGGCCTGAACAACAGGCCCTGAGCCAAAGCTATCTCTACATGAACCTTCCAACCAAAGGTTGTATTTGTATCTTGTCATTAATGAAACATTATTAGTAATATGACCTATGTATCTGTTCACTGGTGAAACCTGGTTTTACCTTTCTGTATTTAGAAACTGGACAAGGCCATATCTGGTTTTGTTTGAGGGAGTAGGATCAAAGTCAACTCCCTTGGTTCCCCCTTGAGCCCTGGCCAGGCTTTGGGGAATCCAAGAGGAGAATGAATCCAGATGTTCCTGCACTGGAAGTGCTGTCAGTTTGTTTGTTCAGCACTCTCCAAGCTGGGCTCTCTCCCAGCGAGGTTGGAAGCCTCACCTGTGGCTGGACACAGCTGCAGGAATTCCCAGTGTCCAGAGTGGCTCTGCAGTCCTTGGCTGTGACAGCTTCCCCAGCTGATGTGTGGGGCTGGGTGATGGTAAAGTCTGAGGGTAACTGGTGATGGATCTTTCTAAATCCCTTCAGGCAACCTTTGGTAGAGATGACTGGGTGCATTGTCCATCTTATCCTTTTGTAATCCTTTGCTAATGATTCTCTGCATTGCTGAGCATATCCTTTTGTTCTTCTTTGCAGTTTTGTGTTATAATAAATTACACTGTTCCCTCAGTTGGTGTCTCTGTCTTTGGTACTGACACTGCCCACAAGCAAAACAGACACTGAGGGCCCCATAGAACCAAAGGGGCATTGTGACACTGCAGGGCCTCGTGTAACCCAGGGGACCATGGTGACACTGTGGGGCTTAAAGGAACCAAGGTGCCATTGTGACACTATTGGGCCCCATGAAGATAAGGAGACCATTGTGACATTGCAAGGCCTCATGAACCAAGGGGCCATTGTGACATCATGGGACCCTAACCAACCAAGGGACACTGTGACACAAACCAAACCAAAACACACACTTCATGCAACCAAGGGTACACTGTCATACTGCAGAACCAAGGAGACCTTTCTGGGGTCCATAGAAACAAGGGCCATTCTGACACTGTGGGCATCATGGAACCAAGGGCCATTGTGACACTGCAGAGCCTTCAGGAACCATGGAGACCATTTGGACACTTCAGGGCCTCGAGGAACCAAGGTGAACTCTGGGGGCCCATGGAATAAGGGAGATCATTGTGACACTCTGGGGCTCCATGGAACCATTCTGACACTGCATGGACTTGTATAACCAAGGGTCCATTGTTTTCCTCTCCCTGGCACTGCCCAGTCCAGCCTCTCCCTACCTCTGCCCCAGCCCAGCAGAGCAGCCCAGTCCTATCTGGCCCTGCAGCAAGAATGGGAAGCAATGGAGGTCAGGGAAAGTGACTCTGTGTCTGGAATGCTCAGGAGATCCTCAGCTCTGGCATCTCCTGCAGCCCCAGGACAGCCCCACTGCCCAGGACAGCAGCAGAGAGTTTGCCCCGGGGCTCCTCAGGCAGCTCCTGCTGCCCCAGCTCTTGCCAGGACTCCTGTGCACACACACAAGGGCTCCTGCTCTTCTCCTGGCACATCCCAGCTGCCCACAGAGCCTTTCCCAGGGGATCACGGCTGTGCTGGCCTGAGCAGCCATTGCTGCAGCCCCTGCCCTGCTCCCCACAGCCCCACAGAGCTGGGGGTGCTGCTCTGCAGAGCACGGGGGCTGTGCTGCCCGGGGCCATGGGCTGCCTCTGCTGGGCTCTGCTGCTCCAGCTGGGACACACAGGCAGCTGATGGTGCTCCCTGCACTCAGCCCTCCCACACGAGCTCTGCTGGGGCCATGGAGGCTGCTCAGAGCTGCCTGCCTTGTTCCAGGCCTGCCAGATGGCCTTGGGGCTGCCCTGGATCCTCCTCTGGAAGTTCCCTGAGGCTCAGAGGAGGCACTGCCCACACTCCTTTCCCTGTCCCTGCAATTAGGTGTATAAAAAGCAGACAAATTTATTCAAGGCCTTCAAGGTACATTTGAGAAAGCAAAGTCTCCCTCAGGGACTACACCCAAAATGGATACCAGATCACAAGCTCTTTATCTTTTATAAGTTTTGTCTTATTAGCATATTGGTCCCTAATTCTCTAATCACACCTTCAGGGGATGATATTGATCACCCCAGGCCCTGCTCCCCACTTTCCACTTTTGTTTACATATTTTTGGGCCCTAGGGTAATGAATATGTCCTTGAATTTCTATCCAGACAGCTTTGTTTTGGTTAAATGTGTTGGGAGCAGAGGTTTTTAGCATTCTGTAAGAGCACAGAACTACACCAAGTTACAGACACATGAAGAGAAAAAACCCCAAAATTATTAAGGCATCATTGTGACCCCAGGGATATCCCAGACCATGTCACTTCATGCTCAGGATATGCAGTGGGGGGAAGAAGGAGGAAGGGGGGACGTTTGGAAGGATGCCTTTTGTCTTCCCAAGTCACTGTTCTGTGGGATGGAGCCCTGCTCTCCTGGAGGTGCTGAACAGCTGCCCAGCCCTGGGAAGGGCTGAAGGAATTCCTTCTTTTGCTTTGCTCATGTGGTGCCTTTTGCTTTCCCTGTTGAAGTGCCTTGATCTCAACCCACTCCAGTTTTTACCCTCCCAACTCTCTTCCTGATCCCACTGGTGGGGAGTGACCGAGGGGCTGTGAGGTGCTGCCTGGGTTGAACCAAGACACCAATTGTCTGTGCTTTGCTTTGCAATATTTCAGAGCAAGTGTGTGTTTTATTCACCTCAATAAGTGTAACAAAAGTTTCCCAACAGCTTCTAATAGATAGAAATGCCAAACATATTTAAAGGGTTTATGGATAACTTTAAAAAACTTGCATGACAATGAGCCTGGAAGTCACAGATGTTTATTTACTCAGTGCTTAATGGATACTCAATTTACTTAAGCATTACCAATGCTTAAGAGAGCTCCTGTGATTTACTGTGAAGAAATATTCAGGGATCCCTTATAGAGCTCTGTTCTTCCTAATTTGCTTTACTGGGTTCTTCTTCTACTTTTACATGTTTATAATTTGAAAGTTATAAAATAGATGTTGTCTTTTGGGCATAGGTAAATAGGTTAAAATAGGTAAATCCAACTAGGTTTCCATTCTGACTTTCAAGGAATTTCAGTGTCAGAGTGTGTGAATGACAGTAAATTCACTGTCATTCTGAAGAATTAATTGTTAAATTAGTACTGGAGGGTGTGATATGTAGCCTCATTCAGCGTCATCGTTTGTAGATGGCACACATTAAATCCTTATATTGGAAGATTTTAAGATCCCACTATTACATTTGAGAGGAATCTCCTGTTCCAGAGTCATGACAAAGTTCTAACAGATCAAATACATCAAATTTTATCCTTTGGATCTCTAATCAGGATGGAATTGACTTCTCCATGCTGATGTGAAATGTTTCACAGTAGTTTACAGAACCAGAGAATCGTGGAACCCCAGAATGGTTTGGGTTGGGAGGGACCTTGAAGCCCATCCAGTGCCACCCCCTGCCATGGGCAGGGACACCTTCCACTATCCCAGGCTGCTCCAAGCCCCAGTGTCCAACCTGGCCTTGGACACTTGCAGGGATCCAGGGGCAGCCACAGCTTCTCTGGGCACCCTGTGCCAGGGCCTCCCCACCCTCCCAGGGAACAAGTCCTTCCCAAGAGCCCATCCAAGCCCTCCGAAATGGGAGTATTCACCATCACTTCCTCTTGCAATTTCCCAGTTTCAAATGGAGCTGTGTGAACGTTTCAGCCTTTTTTGAAATTGTATTCCAACATCTCATCTCTGGAGTTCTTTCCTTTGCTTCCTGAACTGTGGGAGTTCTCCTCTGTTTTATTCTTCATTCTAAAGGGGCAAATGATGGAATTCTCAACTATGGTGGAAGGAAAAGCTTTTCCCAATGAGCCCAGTATTTGCACACCACAGTTCTTGACCCTAAACTTGGTCTTGCACATGTTCCATGTGCAAGAGCCTCTGCATTTTTCAGTGGACCCTCTATCCTGATTTGAGAAGGGAATTCTCTGCTGAGTTTGCAATTATCAGAGTTAATAGACACCAAAAAATGACTTTTTTTGACAGAAAAAGGATTTTTTGGAACATTTTCCAGAAGTATTTCTACCTTCTAATTATTTACAAACAAATTTCAGCCTGCAGCGATGCCTTCTACAACTTTACAGCTGTGCATGATGTGCAAACCCAGTTTTTTAAAGCTGTGGCACATGCACTGATTGCTTTTGCAGTCCCTGATGTGTCCCTGCGAGAGGCTGTGTGACAGCTCTGTCACCGCCCTCTTTGCACACTGCTGTCCCAGCCGGTTCCAGCCGGTTTGCAGCTGGTTCTGAGCCCCCCTAGCCCGCCGCTGTCCTGGGGCTGCTGGGGAGTGGCCCGTGGGGACAGCAGCGCCTTGCAGGCTCCTTTGTGACGTGTGGCTGCGTGTGCCCAGAGCCCATTGTGACACCTGGGGACACGGCGTGAGCGGGAGGCTATAAAAGGGCACCGAGAGCCCGGGGGTGCCACTGCCAGGAGAGAGAGCTGCTCTATCAGGAGACAGCATCTCCCGCAGTAGCGAAGTGTCACAGTGTGACGGAGATGGCGACAAGCGAGAAGAGCACCGTGGGCGTCCAGCCCAAGAAGAAGTGGCTGCGATTCCCTGGGAGGCAGAAGGTGAGGGATGCGCTCGGGCTTGGGGCCAGGCTTGCGGGCACGGAGGGAGCTGCTGTGCCAGGGGGCCGTTTGCACCGCAGAGGGCCAGCTGGTCCTCATCCTTCTCCTGCTCCGTGCAGCTGTCCAACTGCGAGTCACGGGCAGCCCCGCAGGAAGCTGAGGAGCACCGTGACTCCTGTGCTGCCTCTGTGGCGCAGGCGGCAGCAGCAGAGAGCCGGGCAGCCCCGCACAGCCCCAGGGGCCGCGGCCAGGCTCTGCTGCGCTCGCTGCGGCGCGGCTCCCGTGCCATCCTGAGCGGGATGGCGGCTGTGATCCGGCGACGCGGCCAGCAGCCGGGGACACGGCGGCCTCCGCATCAGGGCACGGGGACAGGGACGGCAGCAGCAGCCCCCGCACTGGGGCCGGAGAGCCGGGCAGCTGCCCCGCACAGCCCCTGCTGCCCCCCCAGCCCGGAGCCCGGCCAGCTGGAAGCTCTGGGTGGGCAGGGGGCAGGGGCAGCAGCAGGGGCTGTGCTGGCAGCACCAGAGATTGATGAGAAGTCCTGTGTCATCCTGGAGGAAGAGTGGGAAGTGGAGAGCCTCCAAGAGCTGTCTGAAGAGGAACAGGACATAGACCCAAGCTGGAGAAGTAGAGAAGAGAGACCTCCTTTGAGGCCAAGAGAGGCATGGGCAGAGCACGGGAAGCTTCAGCCGTGCACAGCCACAGGCCAAGGCCCAGCTCTGCCCAGCAGAGCCCCTCACAGCGGGGAAAAGACCTCAACTCCAGACTTGATTCAGGAGCGCTGCCCTCCCAGGCCCTCGCCCAGCCCACTGGAAGGTCTCGGACAGTGGGCTGGGTCAGCAGCAGGGACAGTCCTGGAGGAGCTACAGAGCGAGGACAGGGGCTGCTCCAGGGATCTCCAAGGTGGCAGTAGTGTGGAGGAAGACATCCCAGTGTCCTGTTCATATGATCCAAAACCACTGGAACATTGCAGTGGCTCAGGACAACTCCTAGAGCTTTCTTCCCCAAATGCAGATCAATCAGACTCCAGTGGGGAAGAGAGCAGTGACCAGGAGTCGTCACAGGAGAACACGAACAAAATCAGTGTCTACCATATATGGGTCAAGCCCTTCTACCCAGCGCTCATGTTTGACCCCTTTGAGCTGCTGGCAGAAGAGGCAGACACTGACCTGCCCAGCACACCTTGTGCCCGGGCAGCTCATGGGGACACCCAGCCAGAAGCTGCTGCTCTGGGCATAGCTCGTGAGGGTGAGGAGCACCACGTACATCCCACTGCCAAGGCACGAGAGGTGGCAAACACAGCAGCTTCTGCTGCCTCTGTGGTGCAGGCGGCAGCAGCAGAGAGCCGGGCAGCCCCGCACAGCCCCAGGGGCCGCGGCCAGGCTCTGCTGCGCTCGCTGCGGCGCGGCTCCCGTGCCATCCTGAGCGGGATGGCGGCTGTGATCCGGCGACGCGGCCAGCAGCCGGGGACACGGCGGCCCCCGCATCAGGGCACGGGGACAGGGACGGCAGCAGCAGCCCCCGCACTGGGGCCGGAGAGCCGGGCAGCTGCCCCGCACAGCCCCTGCTGCCCCCCCAGCCCGGAGCCCAGCCAGCTGGAAGCTCTGGGTGGGCAGGGGGCAGGGGCAGCAGCAGGGGCTGTGCTGACAGCACCAGAGATTGATGAGAAGTCCTGTGTCATCCTGGAGGAAGACTGGGAAGTGGAACACAAATGAGATCCAAGCTGGAGAAGTGGAGAAGAGAGGCCACCTGTGAGGCCCTGTGAGGGATGGGCAGAGCACGGGAAGCTTCATCCAGGAACAGCCACAGGCCAAGGCCCAGCTCTGCCCAGCAGAGCCCCTCACAGCAGGGAAAAGGCCTCAACTCCATACCCAGTTATGCACCAGTGCCCCCAAGCCCCTTGCCCAGCCAGCTGGAAGATCTCCCTGGGCAGGGGGCAGAGGCAGAAGCAGAGCCATGCCTGTCAGGGGCACCAGCTGAGGAGTGGTCCAGCTCAAACAAGCTCAGGTCTGTGTGCAGTTTGCCAGGGCTGTCCACAGCCTGGGCAGAGATCACACACCTGAGCTGGAGCACTGAGGAGGAGAGAGCCTCAGGGTCCCTCCCAGGTGAGGCATGGCCTGAAGATGCAGAGCTGAGCAGCAGGCCTGGGGAAGAGAGTGGCTCAGGCTCCTTGCCATGTTGGTCATGGGCTGAAGACACAGCTGAGCTGGAGCAGTGAGGCGGAGAGTGGCTCAGGGTCTCTCCCATTAGAGGCCTGGGCCGAAGACAGAGACCTGAGTGGGAACGCTGACAAGGACAGTGGCTCTGTGTCCCTCCCAAGTGACTTGTGGCCGGAATGCAGCCACCCAGCCTGGAGGACTGAGGATGACAGTGCCTCAGGGTCCCTCCTACGGGACATTCCAGATGGCACTTGGGGACAGCAATTCCTAGAGTGACACAGGTGGTTGTTTGAGTGTCTGCAAGGCCTGCGCTCAGCTGTGGCTGTGGCTGTCCCCGAGTGGCAGCTGTCCCACTTCAGGAGGGTGCTCAGGGCATTTGGGAGCCTCAGACACCTCATTCCAGTGCTCCAGTCAGAGGAGCCATCCCACCATGGCTCCGTGGGAATGCCAATGGTGTAACACCCATGGAGGCATGAGCACTGGAATGAGCTCTGGAACGCTCTGTCCTTGCTCTCCTTTGCTCCATGTGTGTTTGTGCACAGCCCCTGAGCCAGGCCCTGCAGAAAGTGGATGTGTTGGCTGGAGGATCTGCAGTGCCTTTGCATTGTCCCAGGCATCCCTCACAGCTCTTGGCATGCGACTGGCAGGCTTGGCATGGAGAGGTTCCCTTCCCCAAAAAATCTGGTTCAAAGGCACCTTCTCCACTCTGGCAAGGCCCCAAACAAAGAACCTGCTTCTCCTTCTTTGTGACATGGGATGTGACCAGGAAACAAGACGTGCCAAAGCAAGTGCCAAAGCAAGTCAGGGTTCTGGTCTGAGTAACCAAACTCTGACACTGGCAATGACATTTCCAATGATCTGGACAAGACCATTGAAGGCACCCTCAGTCATGTTGCAGATGCCACCAAGTTGGGTGGCAATGTCCATCTGCTGCAAGGCCAGGAGGCTCAAGACTGAGGTGCCATTGTACTTGCTACCTCAAGAATTTGAGGAGCAAAAGTAAGAGAATTTATTAGACTTAAATTCTGTAGGTTAAAATAGGGCTAGATGTTAGTAGAGGTCTCTTCTAGAATTAGGGATAATTGGATAAAGGCCCTCTCATGCCCTCTTTTCCTGTTTAATTAAGAAACAAAAATTAATTATTAATAAAAATAATTAACTTACAAACTAACTAAATTCAATAAAATTAAACCATAATAACTATACTAACAAAATTAATTAATTAAACAAGGTAAAGAGTTCTGAAGCTTTAAACTAGACATTAGTTGGGAAAGAAAACTGCTAGGTAGCTCTTTTTTTTATGATAGATAATATTATTTAGCATTTGGCCTGGAATATGTTCCTCTGGAATATGTTCCTCAGGCAGTTGAGCTGTAGCTCTTGCTCAGTTAGAACAGGTTCCATAAGATGCTTTAATTAAAATAAAATGATGGAATTGACAAATCAGAAGAGCTTGTTGTTTTCATTGTGCTGTAGTCATTGATTTGGGGGAAACTGCTGAAGGCTGAAGCCATTTGGTCTCTGGGGCGTTGCAGTGTGTGCTGTGTGGGGCAGAGGAGAAAGGCGCTGCCTGGGGCGGGAGGGATGCAGGGACACCAAGTGCTTGTGACTTGTGCCACAAGGCCTTGGTCTGATGCAAAAGCTCCTTTTCTTGCGTCCACTTCTCCTCCTAGAGAGCTGCCCTGGTGCAGAGATCATTCTGTAAGATCTCTGCAGGAAGGAGAGCTCTCAGCCATGCCAAGGAGATTTTCCAGAACTCTCTGTTCTGCAGGCCAGCAGCTGCCAGGCTGTTTTGTGGAACTCGTTGTGAGGCACACGGAGATTTTCCTGCCAGGACATTGGATCCCACTGGCTGTGTCAGGTGCCTGCAGAGGTGCTGCAGCACTCAAATGCATTTGCAAATGCAGCTTTTGCAGCCTGGCTGAAACTCTCCTGAGACAAGGAGCCTGAGAGGACACGTGCTTGGCCACATGCATTGTGCAGCTGAAAGCTCCAGGATGCCACAATGTGCCACGCTGGACACTGCCTGGCATTGGTGACAAGGGGAGAACCAGGGCGTGGTGAGCAACACGACTCACTCCCCGGCTTGTGAAGAACAACTATTTATCAATTAACAGCCAAAGAACAGAAGTGTTAAGCTCACTATTTCTCGTGACAAGGCAGAGAAAACAGCACACTCGATGCTGGGCGCTCTCCCTCGCACATCCCAAAGGGCAGAGGACCAGGTGCAAAGCACTGGGTCACTCTTATACCCTCGCTTATTACACCCCATTGGTCCATTTGGGATCCTTCGTCTCATTGGCTCGTTTGTCCAAACGTGATTGGCTCGTTTCTCTGGTGCGTTCCTGTCCAATCACGGTCTAGGTCTCTCCTGGTTGGTTCTCGTCTGGTCCAATCCGCGTTCTTGATGACATCACCCTCTTCTGTTGGGATATTCTAGAAACATCTTCCTTTATATGGGTGCTTTCATGCACATTCATTTAATGGGTGTGTTTAAATGTTACACTTAGTACAGCATCTTGCCGCCTAGTAACTCCAACATAAGTAATATAAAGAACTTAACTTTATAATTAACCTTATGAACTCATTAACATATTATTAACTCATGGGTATAATTAACTTCAGTGAACTTAAACTCATTTATAGCAGTCTCCCCTCTCATCCTTTGATCAGGCTTTTGTCTGCATCAAGGAAAAGTCACACCAGATGATGAGCCCTTAGTTCCCATACGAACTTCTCAGTTTCTGGTATTTTTCATCTATTTCTTTAGCAGTTTCATTGATTCCCTCTTCCCAATTCTCTTTCATTACCATCAATTTTTCTTGGGTCATCTTTTCTAGGGCGTTTTGGGTAATACTTGTTATCATCCATATCATACAGGGGATTACACACATGAGAAAAATAATACTTGTTAAAGCACACAGACCAATAAACACTGTTCTTTTTATCCACCCCCCATTAAAGAAATTTTCCGACCAATTTGCTTTAAAAAGGGGCATCCAGTTTTGGATGGGTACATGTGCTAGTTTGCAGATGTCATGAGTGATATTCTTAATAGTTTCCCTGTGGTCATCAATGTCCATGCAACATTCAGGTGAGTTAAATTTTCCACACACTCCACCCTCTTCTGCCAGAAGATAATCTAGGGCTAGTCTATTCTGATATACCGCCATCCTCATTTGTTTTTGCTGTGCTGTTATAAGGTCTATTGCCAGGGTGGTTTGATTTGTTATGATTTTGAGGACTGCTGGTAATCTGATAATGCGGTTCAACATATAAATAGGGGTTCTATACCCTCAAGAACCATCTTGGGCCCAAGTGGCCCATAAGTACTGATGATTCTTTCTGGGGTCAATTGGTCATCTGCCCTCTTCTGAGTTCCCCCTATTAAATCTCTTTTTTGTCATTGTAGTTCATCATAAAGTGGGACTCCCAACTCTCGTCCTTGAATCCAGGGTAATAGAAAGAAAGAAGGTCTAATCACTCCTAATGCACAACTTCCTGACCAATTTTGAGGTAAGGTAGCAGAAGCAGTATCCCCAAGTAACCAGAATAAACCTTTTGGAGCTTCCCAAAAGTTGTGATCTTCCCTTTTTATCTCTTCCCAAAATTTTGAAATTCCTGGGACATCTAGGAATGGATTAACTTCTTTTCTGATGCATTCATATAATCCTTTGTGATTTATGTACACACACCCCATCTTTCCTCCTTCTCTGGACCAGTACAGGTTAGGGGCTTTCGGTATCCACCGGGTATGGCTGCCATCTGTAACTAGGTAACATTTGCACGATAATTGGCCAACCTCTGTGTGATGCTTTGGTCCTTTTCTCCATATACACTCTTCACCAATGGTTTTGGCTTGTAATTTCCATTGTCCCCATCGACTTCTTGCAGCTAATACATCTCCTTTCATTTTCATCCACTTTAACACATCTCTCGCCCTTAAACTTATACCCTCCCATGGCCACATTTCAGTCATCTTGGTACCTCCACAAATCCAGCAACTGGACACATTAAACTCTTTGCTTATTCTCTCTACCATGTAAAGAAATAGATTTTCCCATATGGTATCATGCCTTCTTCTTCAACATCCCACACTCCTTTTTTTAGCTCTTTCTATGTGATTCAGTCTTCCACATTTCTACTTTTTGACAACCCTTCCTCCAGATCGCGCTCGAAACAAATCCATTCTTCTTTTATAGGGCATTCTCCATCCAATTTTTGTTTGAAACTCCCTATGTTTTTGGCTAGCCAACACATTTGTCCTTCTTCTTCTCCAGTTCGTAATTCAGGAAGATTGATACACTCAGTGTTCAGATATGTATGTATCCTTACAAGTGACTTTGTAACATGCCCTGCATACAAGGGATAATAGCACTTGTCACAGCTTCCCAGGAGGTGGATACTCAATACCCAAGCTAGCCACAGGGGTCTGGCACAGGATACCCTCCCAGCCCTCACACCTATGGGGGCTCCTCCCAAGGTGGGGATGGTTCGTCTGGCAAAGGCAGAGCCTGACCCAGTCTTGCCCCCTCCATGCTTTCTCTTTACCTGGGTGTGGTATCTTCCTTCAGGACTCATCTTCTCCTTTTCCTGAAACCAGGTTCTTCACAATTGTTTAGGGTCTGATTGTCCAGATACATGGGGAATGCTCTACACTTTTCACTTTTGGTGGCACTTAAGAAAAACACCAGAACCGTGAAATTATTATAATTAACAAGATAAACTGGGAACATTGCAATAATTGACTGAACTCGTATGGTTAATTCTTATAATAGAATCTCACAAGCAGTTTTTAAGCATAGAAACTTGATAGAGGTCAGTGGTGGTCACAGGGTGGTCAATTCCTTAGGTCTTTTCCACAGGGTCAGCTTCAGACCTCCTGTCTGTCCAGTGACTGACCACTCAGTGGGAGCTGGAACTGGCCTTTCACTCGGGTGATGTGACTCCAACCCCTCTCTTTGGTTCGGACTGTGGTGTTTGTCATAGGAACCTGAAAAGGACCTTCCTATTCAGCAGTTAGCAATGTATCCCTCCAGACTTTGATTAAAACCCAGTCACCCGGCTCGATTTTATGGATCTTAAAGTCTATGGGAGTAGTTTGGGACGGATATCCTCACTTCATTAGATCTTCCAGAGTGATGGCAATTGTCTGAAGATAGTTTTTGGTGATATTCTCTCCTTCAGCATATCCACCTGTGCTAAAAGGGGTAGTCAAATAAGGCAGCCTGAACATAGCCTCATAGGGGGAAACTCCCAAGTCAGCCTGTGGTCTGGCTCTAATCCTTAACAGGGCTAGCGGAATGCATTTTAACCAATTCATTTGTGTCTCTTCCATTAATTTTGTTATGGTGTTCTTAAGTGTTTGATTCACCTGCTACACTTTCCCTGAGTTCTGGGGATGCCATGATGTATGAAGATGCCACTTTACCCCCAAAGCTTCCATTATCTGGTGTAAAACCTTTGAGGTGAAATGAGGACCTGGGTCTGAGTCAGTGGTATTGAGCACCTCATACCTAGGTATGCCATTCAGCATCAGAGACACCTTTGCCTTGCTTGTCCCCAACTGCCATCACTGCCTCCAGTGTTCTGCTCTAACTGCAACCTGGGGACACTTTCTCAGTCATGTCCCTCACAGGAATTTATTTAAAGTACAAGGAACTTCAGTGTTCCTATTTAAGGTTTTCTTCTTGAGAAGTTTTTTGCACACACCCTGAGCGACTGAGTCTGATGCAAACAGCACCAAAGCCCCACAAGGGTCATTCAAGTCCCTGTGCTGCTGCTGTGCTGCTGAGCTGGGCTGGGCTCCTGGCACAGAGGAGCTCCTGGCAAGCGGCAGCGCTGCAGAGAGACAGCTCTGCCCAGGAGCAGCTCCTGTGCACAGCCCAGCAGGGCTGGGGCACTGCCAGGCCATCTCAGGGACACCAGCAGGGCACACCCAGAGCTCACAGGTGCTCAGCATTGGCAGGGGCTGTGCCATGGCCCAGAGGGGGCTGTGTCATAGCCATGGGCACCTCTGGGGCTGTGTCAGAGAGCCACAGAGCAGCTGTGATGTCAGAAAGGAGCTGTATGACATCACAGACTGGGTTGTGTGAGGTCATGGAGCACCTATGGCATCATAGAGGGGACTGTGTGACATCACAGAGCAGGCTGTGACATCACAGTACAGTGATGTGCCATCAGAGCTCACTGTGACATCAGAGAGTGTGTTGTGTGAGGGCACAGATTGGGCTATGACATCACAGAGTTGGGTGTGTGAGGTCATGGAGAAGCTATGGCATCATAGAGGGGACTGTGTGACATCACAGAGCAGGCTGTGACATCACAGTGTGGCTGCATGACATCCCAGGTAGGCTGTGAGATCACAGATGGCTTTGTCATCACAGAGTGCATTGAGACATCACAGAGCTGGCTGTGACATCATAGACTGGGCTGTGAAACCACAGGTTGGTTGTGTGACATCATAGAGCAGGCTGTGACACAGAGTGGGCTGTGACATCACAAAGAGGGCTGTGCAGTTGCAAAGAAGACTCTGCCATCATGGAGGGTGGCTCTGTCTGACATCAGAGAGCAGAAACTGACATCACAATTTGGCTTTGTGACATCATGGAGCAGGCTGTGCAATGTCATAGAGCAGGCTGTGAAATCACAGACTGGGTTTTGATATCACAGGGTGGCTGTGTGACATCACAGGTAGCTGTATGACATCACTGGGGAAGTCACTCTGCCCCAGGCCCCCTCACAGTTCCCCCAGACAAGTCCAACGCTGCTCGTGCACAGCAGGGTCCCCTGTCCCCCCAGGTCCCCCCTGACCCCAGTGCCACAGCCTCCCCCAGAGGATGTTCCACGAGATCGACCCCCAGAGCCTGACATGGGGACAGGGGGGACAGGGCCCTGGGGGGTGGGACAGGGGGACAGGGACCCCCCGGCAGTGTCCCTGTGTCCCCTAGGGCGAGAGCCTGGCCCAGGGCTCCTTCACCCTGTTACAAATGAGGACTTGAGAGCAATTAAAAATCCCCAGCAAGGGATCAGCAAACACCGGATTTAATATTAAGTGACAGCACAGCAACCTTCCATGGCAAGAGTCACTCTGCTTCTGACTGCACAGTTCAGGCACACCAAGGGAAAAAAGCAACAAGAGAACCAAAGAAAATCCAGGCAATGAACTGAGAACTCTGTGTGTGTGTCTATGTGTGTGTGTGTGTGTGTGACACAAAAGGACAGTGAGGGCAAGGATAAAAGGAATACGGTCTAAAAACTTAACAGCCCTCAGATTTAACAGAAGTTGACTTCTACCTTAACCTGAACTTATACCTTAAACTCAACAACTTAGCAAAAGAACAACCCCTAGCAGCATTTCACTTAGCTCATACCTTATGACTGAACCTCACTTACAGGCCTAACTCACTCAGATATCCAAGGCACTTCAACACCTCCCAGAGCAGCATTTCTCCCCCATTTCCAGAGCACAGGCACACGTGTGTGCACACAGACAGCAAGAGGCAGTGCCAGGGAGCTGTCAGAAATTGCCCTGGAGGGCAGGGAAATGCTCACTGCAGATGCTTTTGCATCTCCCCAGCAGGCGAAGGGTTGAGCCTGGAGGAGTGGGGGGATCGGCCCAGGGTCCCTCGTTGTTCGGGGATGCCCCGAGTGCAGCAAACGGGAGAGTTCCCGGCTCGGAGAGGCCCCACTCAGAGGGAGCTCACTGCTCCAGGAGAGCTCCAAGGGGCTCCTTTTGGAGCCCTGTTGATAGGGCCCCAAGAGATGGGCTTTAGTCACAGCAATGTTCCATCCTGGCTGCACTTTGCATCAACAGCTTTCTCTGACACTGTGAGAACAGGGATGTTGTGCCATTGAGGGAAGAAAAACAGTTCCCAAGGCTGCTCCTAAAGAAAGCAGGAGCTGGTTGGACAGCAGCAGTGCCTGGGAGCAGACAGTGTTTGTGATCAGCTGCAGAGGAGCTGAGCCCAGGGGCTGTTGGCCAAGGCTGAGGCCTAACGAGCATTTCTCAGATCGCAGGGCAGCCTGAGAAGGGGAGGGAGTAATGCACCACGCCAGGGCCCCATGAAACTTAGGAGACCATTGTGACACTGTGGGGCCTTGTGGGACCGAAGGACCATTGTGACACTGCTGAGCCTCATGGAATCATGGAGACCACTGTGACATTGCAGGGCCTCATGGAACCAAGGGGACCATACTGACTGTGTGTGGCTCCGTGGAACCAAGGGACCATTGTGACACTGCAGGGCTTGTGGAACCAAGGGGCAATTTGACACTGCTGGGCCTCATGGAAGCAAAGGGGCCATTGTGACCCTACAGGACCTCATCAAACCAAGAGGCCACTGGGACACTGCAGTGCCTTACAGAACCAAGAGTCCATTGTGACACTGCGGAACCACAGGAGGTCATTGTGACACTGTGAGACCCTGTGGAGCCGAAGGTCCATTGTGACATTGCAAGGCTTCATGGAACCATGGAGAGACCATTAAGAAACATCACAGCCTCATGGAACCAAGGGGCCTTTGTGACAGTACAGGGCCGCATGGAGCCAATGAGACCTTAATGACACTGTGGATCCCCATGGAAACAAGACCACCATTGTGAAACAATGAGGTCTTATGGAATGAAGGAACCTTTTTGGCACTGCGGGGCCTCATGAAACCCAGGTGATGTGACAAAGCAGGGCTGCATGGAACCAAAGCTCCATGGTGACACAGAGTGGCCTCATGGAATCAATGCTTAATTGTGACACTGTGGAACCAAAGAACATTGTAACACTGTGAACCCCCATGGGAACAAGGGGCCATTGTGACACTACAGGGCCCCATAAAACCAAGGGAACATGGCACAGGTCTGCCTGGTTTGGTCTCCCGGGGGCCACCTGACTGCTCCAGCTGACCTTGACATGTTGAGAGTCGCTTCTCATCTGCCACTGAAACACTGGGGCTCTCTGCCTTCCTTCCTGTGGAAAAGAACTGTCCTTCTCCTCCAGGCACCCATGGCCAGAATTGGGATTTCACCACCACATTTCCTTCTATCCAGGGATTGTTCCCATAGGAATACTGCCTTATACTCAGAGTCCACAAACAACTGTAATTCCTTTTAAAAGTCTCGTTGAGAGAGTTGTTTGGGGCCTTACACCTGCACTCACCATTCCACAGCCCACATCCCACTGCTCCCAGGAGAGCCACAAGCACCCTGTGAGGCCACAGACCCCCATTCCCAGGGCATGGGAGTCAGGGCTTGGCTGTCCTGCTTGGCACAGCCCAGGCAGGGCTTTCACAGCCACATTTCACAGTTCATTTCCCACCTGGACCCGGTGGTGCCATCGCATTCTGCTTCCTCAGCCCCAGGGATGCTCTCCTTGTCTGCTCATTGCCCCCACAGTCTCTTGGCAGGGATGGCCTCAGTGGGGGCTGCTGACATCCTCAGCAACTTGGAGGTTGCTCCTGAATTTTACTTCTCCAGAGGCTTGTTCAGCCTTCAGATCTTCAGCAATTCAATGCTCGAGGGCTCATAAACGTTCAAAATAGCTTTGCCAGGCTCAGGGCCAGGAGAGAGGCCGGGCAGAGCTGGCCATTGCCGGGAACAGGCCCTGAGCCCTGCAGCAGGATGGAGCTGGGGCACAGCCAAACTCACCCACAAACCTGGGCTGAGCAGCCAGGGCTGGCAACGGCTGGGGACAGAGACTGGGCTGACAAATGTCCTGGGCTCACTCCCTGCTCTGTCCGTCCCACCAAGGGCACAGAGCAGCCTCCTCGCTCGGCCACTTGCCTGTTTTCCATCCCTTCCCCAGGCCCTGGCTCTGCCCCACAAGCCCTGGGCTCAGTCTTCCCCCTGCACGCTCACACAGACTGAGATGGACACTGATGGGTTTCTCCTCCAGCTTCTCTCAGCCCAGCCCAGCTCCCTCCAAGCTCTCCCACCTGCCCTGAGCTCTCTGCAGCACCAAGGGGCAAACATGGCAGTGCTGATAATCAGGGAGACCACAGCCAGGTGAGGGAGGCATGTGGAAACGGCGCCCTGCCCCAGGCTCTGCCAGGCTCGAGGCCAGGAGAGAGGCTGGGCAGGGCTGGCCATTGCCGGGAACAGGCCCTGAGCCCCGCAGCAGGATGGAGCTGGGGCACAGCCAAATTCACCTGCAAACCTGGGCTGAGCAGCCAGGGCTGGCAATGGCTGGGGACAGAGGCTGGGCTGACAAATGTTCTGGGCCCCCTCCCTGCTCTGTCCGTGCCACCAAGGGCACAGAGCAGCATCCTCTCTCAGCCACTTGCCTGTTTTCCATCCCTTCCCCAGGCCCTGGCTCTGCCCCACAAGCCCTGGGCTGAATCCTCCCCCTGCACGCTCACACAGGCTGAGATGGACACTGATGGGTTTCTCTTCCAGCTTCTCTCAGCCCAGCCCAGCTCCCTCCAAGCTCTGCCAGCTGCCCTGAGCTCTCTGCAGCACCAAGGGGCAAACATGGCAGTGCTGATAACCAGGGAGACCATGGCCAGGTGAGGGAGGCATGTGGGAAAGGCTTTGTGCTGTCCCTGCTCAGAGGGGATCCTCAGCACAGCCCTGAACATCTGCACGTAGGAGAAAACAATGAACACAAAACAGCCACAAGTTATCCAAGCACTAATGACCATGAGCCAAAGTTCCCTGAGGCTGGAGTGTGCACATGAGAGCTTGAGGATCTGGGGCACTTCACAGAAGAACTGGCCCAGGGCATTGCCCTGGCACAGGGGCAGGGAAAATGTATTGGCTGTGTGCAGCAGAGCAGTGAGAAAGCCACTGGCCCAGGCAGCTGCTGCCATGTGGGCACAAGCTCTGCTGCCCAGGAGGGTCCCACACTGCAGGGGTTTGCAGATGGAAACAGAGCAGTCGTAGTACATGATGGTGAGGAGATAATACTGTGCTGAAATGAAAAACCAAAAATAACTTGTTGGGCAGCACATCCTACATAGGAGATGTCCCTGGTGTCCCAGAGGAAATTGTGCATGGCTTTGGGGACAGTGGTGCAGATGGAGCCCAGGTCAGTGAGGGCCAGGTTGAGCAGGAAGAAGAACATGGGGGTGTGCAGGTGGTGGCCGCAGGCTACGGCGCTGATGATGAGGCTGTTGGCCAGGAGGGCAGCCAGGGAGATGCCCAGCAAGAGGCAGAAGTGCAGGAGCTGCAGCTACTGCATGTCTGCGAATGCCAGGAGGAGGAACTGGGTCATGGAGCTGCTGTTGGACATTTGCTGTGTCTGGCCATGGGGACCTGTTGATGGAGAAAAGGACAGTGACAAGTTAGGAGAGGCTGCTTTGAGCCAAAGCTGTGCCATTCCCTGCAGACTGTCCGGCTGGGACTTATCCACCCTTGTTCCTTCTCTGGGAAAACCTTCATCCAGGTTCCTGCCTGAGCTCCACTGGTGCTGTCTGAGTGTGCCATGAGCAGCCAGGCCTGTGCGTGGGGCTCTCGAGGAGCCATCCCTGCCCTGCTGCCCTGGGATTGTGGCCATGGGGCAGAGGGACAAGGCTGAATATTCAGGATTTGTCAGGGGAATCCCTCCTAATGCAAAAAGGCTTGGTAGCATTTTCACTCACAGTTCCACAGGATAGCAGGAGGGAGTTTTAAGGAATGTTTTCCTACCCACACATCATTCCTGGTTCTCTGAGGTCAGAAATCCCCAGCATTTCTGCTGTACTCAGAGTTTGACACTGAGAGATGTGAGAGGCAAAGGGATTCCCTGAGGCTCAGGTGAGGGGCTGGATGGGCTTGTTCCCAACTGCCCTGGGTTTGCACCTTTGGCTGCAATCAGAGCACAATCACACTCCCCTGTCACCCTGGGAAGAAAGCAGACCCTGCTGAGAGCAGAGGGATCACTGAATGTCTCACCCTCTCCAAAGGTCTCTCAGCAAGGTCTCAGCCCCTCCTTCTGCCAAGGACACTCACTGTTCCCTTGGCAAACCCAACAGCACTTCCTCACTTGTAGCATCTCTGCACTTCCCCATGGGGCATTCAGGGAACTCTGAGAGGCTCTGGCACAGATTTTCACCCAGGAGGGAAGCTCAGAGCTTGGAAGGACACAGCAAGGAGATCCCCAGGTGTGCTCATGATGGCATCTCAGGGAGGGAGGCTCAGCTCCTTCCCCTTTCCCATGGACTGCTTTGCCCACAGCCCCACAGGTCACAGGGAAGCTTGGACACCCCATTCCCATGGACACAGCTGCCTGGGAGGAATCCCAAGGGCAGTGCCTGCCTCAGCTGCTGCAAACCCCAGAGCCTCCCTGAGAGCACCAGATAACAGTGACAGAATCAGAGGAATGCAGAAACAAGAGAAGATGTTGTGGTGCTGTGCCTGAGAGGGCAGGGCAGGGACAGCCTGGCACTCAGGACAGTGTTCCCTGTCCCCAGCTGTGCACGGCACCTCCCACACACCAACAGTGCCCTCCTGCCCACAGCACTGCTCTGTTCAGCTCCCTCTCCTTCCCTCATCATCTCCCTGTGCTGCACATGTTCCTCCTGAGAGGAGCCTTGTCCCTGTCAGCGCTCACAGAGCCCATCCCACCCTCTGTGCACTCGCCCGGCCCTACAGAAACCTGCCTGTCTGCAGGGCCCTGCCTGGGGGAGGCTCTGTGTGCAGGTGGGCAAGGGCAGCTGGCAAGAGCCCTGCTGGGCCCTGCAAAGGTGCTGCTGCTGCTGTCCATGGGCTGAGCAGTGGCTGAAGGCCCTTGAGGAGGCTCCCAGCAGACACACTGAGCACCCAAAGGTACAGAGCAGGAGTTATTGTTCTTTGTGTCTGCAACCCTCGGCCCGGGAGCATCGCCCCCCGGGACATCCCACAGGTGAGCGGGCAGGGGGAGCTCGGCCCAAATATCTTGGGCGATGCCTGGGGTTCTTTCTGGGAGAGGGGACTTTTTGGACCTTGTAGGACTGCAGCACGTAACCCCAAATATTTTTGTTGGCTGCCCGGTAGGGGTTTTTTTGGGGGGAGGGGCAATGGGGAGGGAGGGGGCGGATTTTTGGATCTTGCAGGACTCCAAATGTGAGTCGCAAATGCCCCTTGGGGAGATATGGGGGAGTCCCCAGCACGTGGGATTTTTAGGGGATCCCAGTGGCGTCTGCTGGGAGGGATGGGATGGGATGGGATGGGATGGGATGGGATGGGATGGGATGGGTGGGATGGGATGGGATGGGATGAGGCCTGGGAAGGGTTGGATGTGGATTGGGGTGTGGGATGAAGTCTGTGGGAGGGGGATGGGTGGGATGGGGCCTGGGATGAGGCAGCCGAAGGTTGGGGGTGATGAAGCCGGGGGGACCCCACTCCTTAGGGGCTTGCGGGGTATCCGGCAGCTGTGAGAGAGATTTGGGGTACCCCTGATCCTTCGAGGGTGGCACTGGCAGCGGGGGGACACGTGGCTCCGGCACCTCTGGACCCCACCTGTGCCCCCCCTCGCCCCCAGCGCCCCCGGGAGCGGAATTTGGGGAGGGGGGAGGTGGGGGGCGCCCAGGCCGGGAGCCCAAATGGAGCAAAATGGGGATTGGGACCCCCAGAGTGGGCAGGAAGGGCCTGGAACCCCCAAAACCAATCACAGGGGAGGGAGGTTGGGATTGAGGGAATGATGGTACAAGGGCAGAAGAGCAAGGGAAAAGAGGGGGCTGGGACCCCCAAAGAGAGCGGGAGGGGGATGGGACACCCAAATGGAGTCGGGAGGGGTCTGTGGATTGGGAGAAGGATGGGAAAGGGGAGGAGAGGGGAGGGGAGGGAAAGGTGGGGTTGGCACGGAAGCAGGGCAGTTCCATGGGGGTCCAGCCCTGTCCCCCAGCACTGGATCCCTGGAGCAATTCCCTGGGGCTCTGGGGGAGGTTGATCTGCACTGGGGGTCCCCAAGCCCCCTGTCCATCCCTGGGGCTGATCGGGGGGTTCTCCCCACCCAGCAGCCAGTGCTGCAGCAGCCATGGGTCAGAGGAGGGAGGGGAATGGGGTTCTGGGGTGGGAGCAGATGAGGAGCAGAGGAGGAAGAGGAGGGAGAGAGGAGGAGGAGCAGGAAAAAGAAGAGCAGGAGAACCATGAGATTTCACCACCCACTGTGTCTGCAGCACCCCTGGCTCTGGGATCATTGCCCCCCCTGCATTCCACAGGTCACCAGGGAGGGGGAGCTCACCCCAAAGCTATTGGGGGGTCTCTGGGAGGGTGTTAGTTTTTGAGGGGTGTTTGGAACTTGCAGATTCTGGAAGTGAGTGCCAGATATCTTTGCATGCCCCTGGTGGGGATTTTTTGGGCCAGAGGAGATGTTTGGATCTTGCAGGACTTCAAAGCTGAGCCATAAATGCACCTTTGGTGGAATATTGGGGGGTCCATGTGGGAATGGCCTGCTATCAGCAGGACAGGACATCAGTTTTGGGGATCCCTGAGAGAGCTGGGAGGGTGGAACATTGTACTCCCCAAGTGGTGAGAGCAGAGAGGGGCAATACTGGAGCTGGGGGACCCCTGGCAGCCTGGAGGGCTGGGGGAGGCTGGAGATGAGGCAGGGCTGGGACACTGTGACACTGAAAGGGGTGATGGGGAGAGGGGGAAGCCCCGAGTGCCTGGAGTGGGGGGAGCCTGAAGAGGGGGACCCTGGGAGCCCTTGGAGCCAAAGCACAATCAGGAAGAAGGGACCCCTGGGAGCACCGAAACCCCACGGCATCCCTAATTGGGACCCAGGAGAAGGGGGATCCCCAGGACCCATGGGAGCTCCAGCACCTTCGAGAATGGGAAACCAAAGAACCCCAAAGACAGGAGACTGGAAAGGGGGAACCCTGGGAGGCTTTTTCTGAACTCATTCTTATTTTAGGACGAATTTATAGATACAAAACACCTGGTGACTTTCAGAGATATACTTGGGCAGGAGGAACCCCCAACCCAAGGCACTCACACCTTTTTTTTATCCAAACGAGGATTAGCCAATTCCCCAAACTTAGCCAGATGGAGGAGGAAGCTGCGAGGAAGAGGAAGATGCCCCAGGAGAGCCAGGCAGGTGAGGAGGAAGTCACTGCCCCTTTCCTGCTCTCTTCTCCTCCATCTCCCAGCCCAGCATCGCCCCTGGCTGCAGGACAGCCCTGCTGCTGACTCTGTCCTGCTAGGGATGGATTGGTGGGATCTCCTTCCCCTTCCCTCTGGCATGGAGGCAAATCCCAAATCCTCTCCTTTCCTTCCTTCCCCAGACAATGAGCTGAGGAGAGAGACCAGGGAGGGCAAGTCCTTACGGCAGAACCTCATGGAAGAGGCCATTTTGAGCAGCTCCATGACCCAGGAATCCAACCGGGAGGAAAAGCCCCAGAGATGCTGCACATGGAGGGGCTGCAAACCCAGCCCAGGGTGCTCTGAAGAGCAAAGACCCACCCTGTGCCAGAATGTTGGCAAGAGCTTCAGACAGAGTTCAGAGCGGGAGATTCCTGAGAAGCTTCATGAGACTAAGAAGCCCTACGAGTGTGGGGAATGTGGGAAGAGCTTCAGAAAGATCTCCAAGCTTATGGTCCACCATCGGATCCACACAGGGGAGAAGCCCTATGAGTGTGTGGAATGTGGGAAGAGCTTCAGCCAGAGCTCCACCCTGATCCGTCACAAGAGGATCCATACTGGGGAGAAGCCCTATGAGTGCTTCAAGTGTGGGAAGAGGTTTCACACCAGCACCAATCTCCTCAGTCATTAGCAAATTCACACTGAGGAGAGGCCCTTCCACTGCCCTAAATGCAAGAAGGGCTTCAATCGCAACTCCCACCTCATCAGGCATCGGCGCATCCACACTGGGGAGAGGCCCTATGAGTGTTCTGAGTGTGGGAAGAGGTTTCAGAGCAGCTCAGATCTCCTCAAGCACCAGCGGATTCACACAGAGGAGAGGCCCTTCCGCTGCCCTGAGTGCAGGAAGGGCTTCAAGCTCAACTCCACCCTCATCACCCACCAGCAGATCCACACTGGGGAGAGGCCTTACAAGTGTCCCGAGTGTGGGAAGAGCTTCTCCAGGAGCTCTCACTTGACCAGACACCGACGGATGCACCGGTAAGGGAAGCGCTGCGAGTGCCCTGAGAGGGGGAAGAGCTTCATGCACTGCTCCATATTCATGCCCCATTGTAGGACCCACTCTGGTCCTACACTGCCAGTGACTTATTGGTAACCTAACCCTAAACAGAGTCAGGGGAGGCAAATGAGAACTAAAAATAAGCTCTTAATACACTGTTTCTCTGCTCACCCCCTCCCTCTTTCCCACCAATAGCACAGGGGGTTGTGGCTGGCAGGGTATGGGTTTTTTTGGTCAGCCCATGACCAAAATTTCTTCCGCTGTTCAGGGAGAGGAGTCCTCTACTTAGCCATGGGTCCCTCCCACTGGAGACAGTCCTCTGCAAACTTCTTTGCCGTGGGTCCAATCTCTTGAGCAGCAGCCGCTGGAATCTGCTGCCCCATGAGTTCTTGTCCCCACAGGGTTCAGAGCTCTGAGCCCAGGCCAGGCTGTTTCCATCCATTTGTGGTGCTGAGAGGGAGTTTGGCATGCTCTGTGAGAGAGGTTTGGGGTCCTGGCTGGGCTGTGTGGCTTGGAGAGAATTTGGGTGGGTTTAGGGGGAGATGGGAATGGGGTTATGGTGGCTCTTGGGCCCATTTATATTGCAGGGAGTGGTTTGGGAGCATCCTAGGAGGAGCTGTTGGGTGGTTTGAGGGGCCTGGGAGTGGCTGTGGGGCTGGGGGGAGGGTTTTTGAGTGGTCATGACAAACCCAGACTCCCAAAGCTGCCACCATACCCCACCCCCCAAGGTGCTGCTGGGGTTTGGGGGCTCCATGTTGGGGTTCATCCTCCTGACACTGCAGGAGAAGGTGAAGGGTGTCCACAGGGGTCATGTGTGTCCCTGAGAGCATGTGTGACCCCCCATGCCAGTGTCACCCCCTTTTCCCTCCCCACAGGGCTCCTGACCCAGCTCCTGCTCCCCCAGGAGGGAATTTGGGGAGGGGGCAGAGGGGGTGCACAGCCCCTGCCAGGGGATGACCCTGAGCCAGCGCCCTTTGTTTAGCACCAACCTGGGCTTGGGGCTGCAGGAGGAAGAGGCTGATGGGAAGCAGATCCTGCAGGTGGGACAGTGCTTGGGGTCAGATCAGCAGTGCTGGACTTCTGTGGGGGAACTGTGAGGGTGGGCAGGGTGGAGTAACCTCCCAGTGACCTCACCCAGTCCCCTGTTGCATCACACAGCCACCCTGTGATGTCACAGGCAACTCTATGATGTCACACCTCCCTGTAATTTCATACACCTGCCCTGTGATGTAACAGCCACCCTGTGATGTCACACACCCCGCCTTTGATGTCACTACCAATTCTGTGATATCATAGCCCCATCTGTGATGTCACAGCACCACCCTGCAGTGTCACAGCCCACTCTGTGATCTCCCACAGGCAGCTCTGTGATCTCATAGCCCACTCTACCTTGTCCCATCACCATCCTGTGATGTCACACCTGTGATGTCACACAGCCTCCTCTGTGTCACAGCCTGCTCTGTGATGTCACACATTCACTCTATGATGTTGCAGCTGCTCAATGTCCTCACACAAC
This sequence comes from Lichenostomus cassidix, assembly GCF_008360975.1. NCBI lineage: Eukaryota > Metazoa > Chordata > Aves > Passeriformes > Meliphagidae > Lichenostomus > Lichenostomus cassidix. The sequence continues at coordinate 3,119,040 of NW_028147635.1, read as the reverse complement.
CCATTCTGTGATGTCACACAGCACCTTTCTGACATCACAGCTGCTCTGTGGTTCTATGACACAGCCACAGAGGTGTTACCAACAATTCAGTAAAATAAAAACCTCCTTAACCCCAATGCAGCACTAAGCAGCAGCATTTTTTATTTGGCCAGATGCACAGGGAAGAGCTCCTCCCAAAGCTGTGCATGCTGAGCACAGGAAAGTTCCTGTTTATAGCCTGTACTTTACATACCTATTCAATGACTGTCCCAGAATAATGTATGATAATCTTTCCCCAAAATCATTACCATATTTCCCCCCACCCTTTGCACATCTGTTCTTCTGCCCTGGGGCTCTCTTTGGTGGTCCCTGGTGGTTGGTGACCCCAAAGTCCTACCTGACTGCCTGGTGAGCTGGTAGAAGTTGGCACACCTGGGCTGATTGCTTCCTACACAATAAGCATGGTGTGGTTCCAGGGGCCAGGGGGTTCTGGAGAATAAGCATTGTATGAACCCAGCAGGTGCAAATGATTCTTCATCTGGCAACTTTCCCCCTCTTTGAGGCTTGGGAAGGTTCTCTTCCCTTCAAGCCTTCACAAGCCTCACTCTGCTCTTTTACTCACATCCCGTGAGTTCCTCACCTGCATTCCCAACCATGTTCTTCACACAGCATAAGCAAGTGTCATAATCACAATTATTACTGTGATCCCAATTATACTTTACAAAAGTAAGGCCAACCAAGCAGTCAGAGAAAATCCAAGTCCTTTAAATATTTTATTTAACCAGTTACTTTCTAATCTTCCCCTTAATTCCCTGCTGGATGCAGCAACCAATTTTATCCTCTCTGCCTAATCTCCAATTCAGCATCACATTTGGAATGTGCACACAACAAGTGTGTTGTTTCAATTCAAGTATCCACATACTCCACGTAACAGCAAAAGATCTAATGCCAGTTTGTTCTGTAAGGTCATTTTAGTTGTGGCTTGCAATTGTGCATTTATTTCAGTAAACCCCAACTGAGTTGCATTCACTAAAGTTCCCATTTGCAGTCCAATGCTGTGTGTTTGGTCTGTTCCTAAAGGCAGATCTTTGAGGAGTAAAGATGGATTCTAAAATCCATCCCACTGCAGTTCCCATGCTGGGATGTTTCCAAGTTTCATCCCCTTTAACCTTTCCCCACAGCTGGGTTCCCAGGGGTGACTCCTTCCACAAGGGACATAACCTTAAAACCCCAAGTGTCCATTGTGCTCTTGATTCCCCCAAGGGCAAATGTGTGCCCCAAATTCCATCACTTCCCACCCATCCTGAGTGAACTAATGATTTTACCATGTCCTGCTGACAGTCTGTGTCTCGCCAAGCTGAACTGTTTGTTAGGTGAGACCTAACAGGTGTCATTAAGAAAGGCAGAATAATTTCTACAGACACATCCCACCCTCAGAGCCTGGGCCACAGCCATGAGCCACTGTACCTCAGGATTCCAAACAGTTCAAGTGTCTATCCAAATGCAATTCCACTTTTCCTTTGCCCTGGGATCCTTTGGCCTTGGCCTTATTAAATCAGGGTATTTTATACCCACCTGTAAGGGTCCTCTGGGAGGCCTGGGCTCCCTTCCCAGTCCAGACACCACTGAACTGGCTGGATATATTCCCACTGTCCTGTCTGAGGGCTATTCCATACTTCTGAAATTTGACATCCCCAAGGGGTATCAGTGCAATCTGTCAGCCAATAGATATTTCCTGAGGTGATTTCCAGGTCCAGTTTTGAGATATTACAATTCTCAACAGTATCGTTCTGATCTGTAAGAATTCCTTTGTGAGGAATATTCTCCTTCCATCCCTTTCCATTTGCCCTGGGTGCTATTTCCTTCCCACACGTGTTCCCAGATTTTTGTCAAAGCACTGACTAAAGCTCCCCACGGAATTGGATTTTCTGCAGAAGTTTCTTGGTACATTTTACTAATTTGTCACATCAAATTCTCATTCATCCTTTCCACTTTCCCACTCACCTGTGGTCATCAAGGGCTGTGTCAGTCCCTTTTTATACCCAGGGTTTTGCTCAGCTGTTGCACCACATCTGCTACAAAATGAAGGCTTCTCTCTGAAGACAAACCAAGTTGCCCCCAAATCTTGGTATGATTGATTAAGCATAATTTTTACCACTTCCCTGGATTTATTGGTGAGACAGGGAAAGACCTCTGGCCATTCAGAAAATTTGTCCACCAATACTAAAAGATACTGATTCCAAATTTGTCTGGGTAATTCACAGAAATTGATTCCCAATAACTTCCAGGTGAATTTCCCTGTTTAACTGTTCCAGGAGGTGGCCTTTTCCTGTTTATGGGATTGTTTTTAAATAAATTGAACAATTCACTGTTATAGATTTTGCAGTTTTAGTCATTCCCACACCAAGCACAGAATTTCAGAGATTAGACAGAGGTGAGCTCCAGGCACTGAGGGTCTCCCTGGCACCTGGGGAGTCATTGGAGAGAAAAGCTCTGAGTGGCCAAAGGCTGCTTGGGCTGGGGGAAGTTGGGACACTCTGTCCATCAGATGTGGGACACCCCAAGATGCTTATAAGCACCTAAACTGGGGTTACAATCCCCACTCAGGCACCGGTGGTGCCACGAGGCCAATTATAAAGCTGCTGCCTTGTGAGGATAGTGTTGTCCCTGTACAAGCTTAGCTATTTGTCATGAGGCTTCCTCTGTTGGGAGGCTGTAGGAAAAGTTTAGGGGAAAAGTCCTATCCCGGGTGGCCAGTGTAAAGATAATATTGTGTTGTCTTTCCTTAGTTAATTTGTTAGTCGCCTCTCTACCCTGCATTGGACTTGGTGCAGAGAAAAATAACATTGAATAGGAAGCAATTGGTTACTGAAAACGTGATTAGTTCTTTAAAAAGCTTTAGGCAGTGGCATTGCTTGTCACTGAATTCGATCATGTCCAAAAGGAAAATCACTAGAACTAAAGGAGCTAACTGATAAGGTGAACTGCTCCAGGGAGAAAAGCAGAAGCCTACTAAAACCCTGAAAAAACAAAAAAAGAGAGCAACTCAAACGCCTTATTCACAGACTGCAACTCTTGCAAAACTTTTTCAAAGCAGTCTCACTCCCTCTGCTGAACAGTCAGTCGGAGGTATCCCCACTGAAAACCTGTGGGAAACAACAAAAGTCCTGCAACAGGCACTTCACAGAATGAAAACTCCACCTGAAAAAGTTAATGCAATTAACAACTTGTTCCACTCAGGCATATATTGCCAGGGAAGCTTGTTTCTTTTCTCTTCTCCTCTAGGAATGCAAACACCCTTGCACTGAAGATAAGGAAAACGAGTTTGGGAGCAGAGTAACTGCAAACAGCAAAATCATGCTAAACATGATAACCATTTCTACACGTAAACTCTGTCCCTTTGTGTTAGCAACAAGAAGTTTTTATTCCCTTTTAAAAATCGGCCTAGTGGGCCAAATTTTCACTTTTCTTTTAGAGGAACCTACCAACCCATGAAATGAAGCTGCATGAAAGCCAATGAAAATTTTAAGTGTCACCATAATTGCTCGCATTGTCAGTTTGTCAGTGTTTGTAACTTACTTGTGTTTTCATTGCAAGTGACTTCTGGAAGATCAAATATTAGTTAAGATATTTTATATATTCTTATGTTTGATTTTTGTCTAACTTATTTTGTCTTTTTACTGAAAAATTATGTGGCAAAAGTTGTTATGGATGCATAATTTGTCTCAACCAATTTAATCCTGAGAGTTGGTATAAGAATTTATATAAAATGCACTAATCTTCTCAGTTCTGCCTTGGAAAGATTTAAAATTATTATAATTTGGCTAAATTTTTCAAACTTACTAAGTAGTGAATTAAAGAATCTTAACAAAACACAAACAAATGTTATATGGAAATTACATGAATAAAATACAGAAAAACCTTCTACCAGCTCTCAAACCAATCGCTGTTAAATCTCCTGCCATATATCCTAAGACAGTATTTTAACTTTGCCTCAAAAATTCAAAAGAAAAAACTAGTTGGGATAATACAACAAAATTTGAAAAAGAATTATTTTCATTTTTTTTAAATTACACTGATTGTAAAGCCACAGTTTCTGATTTGTTTCAAGATTAAATCACAACAGTGCTATAGTCTGTCTCTTGGAAAACAGAGCATAGCCCTAATGTAAGGATAAGCTTGCTTAAGAACATTTTGTATGAAAATGTTTTGTATGTTCATTTTGTATCATAAAAATTAATTTTCATGATGTATAGAATTATCCAGCAGAATAGGAATATTACCTATAAAACTCTACCAACTATGTGTGAATGTGGTTGAGAGGAAAACATACATCCCTGATAGATCCATCCACATTTATACCAGGATGCAAAGTTAATCAATTACACTACAAGAGCTGGGAATCCTCTTGAAACTCTGCTAATTGACACATTAATACATGCATCTGTTGAGGACACTCCTCTGTGGAATTTAAAGATAAAAACCAGCTGTATAATTCTATAACCAATTTCCAAACATATTGAAGCAACATCCAAGAGATACAATACAGAGATATCCCTCACACCCACCACCCATTTAGGAACACTAATTCCTGGGGTCACGGGGTGGGGGTACTGACTAATGAAAATTAAATTGATGATTACAATTGAATTTATGCTTTGAACTATTGCACATATTGGTATGATTACCCATGTTATTGCTTCTACTGTTTCTATCTCTTCTCCTATTATCTTTTTTCCATCAGCTCCATGGACAACCCATATGCTGAAGAAGATTGCTAGGAAAGAGACATTTATTACAATGTTTGAGTCACAGGGTGGCTGTCAGAGACTGAAATATTTCATGCCTCAAACATTGATATAAAGTTTTGCTCATTATAACAAAAACTGTGTAAAGAAGCTACAATCAAAGAAGCCTCCCTGAAGATACCTGACTGGGACTTTGGACTGAAAGTCAAACTGCTGAGATTAGATAAAGGGAAACTTATTGTTCAGTCATCTCAGGCTGAGGGAAAGGAATACCACCTCTTTTCCTGCTTCTCTTTTTCTCTCTTTTCCTCCCCCTCTCTCTCATATTTACTATCAAATAAAACTCATACTATTGACTGGCATATGGTCTCGTTTGCACCTTAATTCAGGCAGAGCTATTTCCAAAGAACCTTAATATTTGGATCACAACACCAGGTCTACCTGTTAAAGTGAATGGGGAGTTTAGGGCATCAGGTCTACCCAGTATAAACCAGTAAATCCCAGTTTAAATCAGGAAAAACACCTGGGTGGGTGACACCCCCTGCTGTGCAGGGAAATCCCAGTTTAAACCAGTAGAAACCAATATAGACCAGTTCAAACCAATATGAACCAGTATAGCCCCAGCAAATCCCAGTTCCCTCCCAGTATAAACCAGTAAGCCTCCCACAGACTTCCCAGTCCATCCCAGTAACTCCCACTGACCTCCCAGTATGGCCCAATGACCCTCCCAGTTCAAACTAGCAACTCCCAGTCCCTCCCAGTACCAAACCAGTTCCCTCCCAGTATAAACCAGTAACCCCAAATCCCCATTTTTCCCCTTTTCCTTCCCTTTAAACCCCATTAACTCCCTCCCAGTTTGTCCCAGTCCCTCCCAGTTTGCCCCAGTCCATCCCCATTCCCTCCCAGTATGTCCCAGTATATCCCAGTACCCCCAGTAAGGTGCCCATGGCCTCCTGGTAGTGCCTCAGTTTCTCCTCCCGCTGTCAGCACCACGCAGCATCAGGGGGGCGGAGCTTGAGCTGGCTGTGCTGGGAGAGGAACTGGGATGGACTGGGAGCACTGGGAGGGGATTGGGATAAACTGGGAGGGACTGGGAGGGGATTGGGATAAACTGGGAGGACTGGAAAGTTACTGGGCAGTTACTGGTGGGCACTGGGAGGGACTGGGAGGGGATTGGAATAAACTGGGAAGGACTGGGAGATTACTGGTTGGCACTGGGAGGATACTAGGAAGGACTGGGAGGACACTGGGATGGACTTGGAGAGACTGGGATGGAACTGGGATCTTACTGGGCAATTACTGGTGTGCACTGGGAGCACTGGAAGTGGACTGGGAAGTTACTGGGATGGACTGGGAATTGGTTTGTGGATACTGGGGGTACTGGGAAGGAACTGGGATGTACTGGGAAGTTACTGGTTGGCACTGGGAGGATACTGGGAATGGACTGGGATGTACTGGGAGGGACTGGGAAATTACTAGGCAGTTACTGGCTGGCACTGGGAGGGACTGGCAAGTTACTGGTGGGCACTGGGGGAGAACTGGGATGGGATTGGAATAAACTGGGATGGACTGGGAAGTTCCTGGGCAGTTACTGGTGGGCACTGGGAGCCACTGGGACGAACTGGGAGGGTGCTGGGGGATACTGGGAGCACTGGGATGTTACTTGGAGACACTGGGACAGACTGGTGGCAACTGGGATGTACTGGGAAATGGTTTGTGGGCACTGGAAGGGACTGGGAGAGGACTGGGATGACACTGGGATATACTGGGAGGTTACTGGGAAGGCACTGGTGGCAACTGGGATGGACTGGGAAGGGGTTTGAGGGCACTGGGAGGGACTGGGATGGATTGGGAAGTTACTGGTGGGCACTGGGGGGTCACTGGGAACCACTGGGAGGGAACTGGGATGGACTGGGAGCACTGGGGTGAACTGGGAAGGGATTTGTGGGGACTGGGAGGAACTGGGATGCACTGGGAGGGAACTGGGATAAACTGGGAGGGGGTTGGGATAAACTGGGAGCACTGGGAAGTTACTGGGCAGTTACTGGTGGGCACTGAGGACTGGGATAAACTGGGAGAGACTGTGAGGGACTGGGAGGGGATTGGGACAAACTGGGATAAACTGGGAGAGACTGGGAAAGAACTGGGAACTTACTGGGCAGTTACTGGTCGGCACTGGGAGCTACTGTGAGTGGACTGGGATGTGACTGGGAGGGAACTGGAATGTGACTGGGAGGGGATTGGGATAAACTGGGAGTACTGGGACAGACTGGGAAGGACTGGGAGGTTACTGGTTGGCACTGGGAAGGACTGGGAGGTTACTGGGAGGTTACTGGGAGATTACTGGGAGGGACTTGGAAGTTACTGGTGGGAACTGGGAGCTACTGGGAGTGGACTGGGATGTACTGGGATGCACTGGGAGGGAATTGGGAGAGACTGGGAGGCAACTGGGACGTGACTGGGAGTGGATTGGGATAAACTAGGAGTGACTGGGAAGTTACTGGGCAGTTACTGGTAGGCACTGGGAGCAGACTGGGAGGTTACTGGGAGCACTGGGATGTGACTGGGAGGGCACTGATGGCAACTGGGATGTACTGGGAAGGGGTTTGAGGGTGCTGGGAGGGACTGGGAGCCACTGGGGGTCACTGGGAGTTACTGGGAGGGGCTGGTGGCAACTGGGATGTACTGGGAAATGGTTTGTGGGAACTGGGAGGGGATTGGGAGGGGACTGGGATAAACTGGGAGGGACTGGGAAGTTACTGGTGTGCACTGGGAGGGCACTGGGAAGGACTGGGAGGTTACTGGGATGTGACTGGGAGGGACTGGGAATTGGTTTGTGGGCATTGGGGGTACTGGGAAGGAACTGGGATGTCCTGGGAAGTTACTGGTCAGCACTGGGGGATATTGGGAAGGACTCAGCGTTTACTGGGATGTGACTGGGAGGGACTGGGCAGTTACTGGTGGGCACTGGGAGCTACTGGGAGTGGACTGGGATGTACTGGGAGGGGGCTGGGATACACTAGGAGGGATTGGGAAGTTACTGGGAGCACTGGGAGGTCACTGGGATGCACTTGGATGCACTGGGAGGTAACTGGGAGGTCACTGGGATGCACTGGGAGGTCACTGGGAGGTCACTGGGAGGTCACTGGGATGCACTGGGAGGTCACTGGGATGCACTGGGAGCACTGGGAGGTGGGGGGGATGTCCCAGGCCCGGCCTGTTCCATTCCCGCCGATGGGGGGGAGCAGCCATTCCCTCACCATTTCCTCTGCCGGGCGCGGGGCGATCCGGGACCTGCGGGCGGCACGGCGGCTCAGGGCGATCCCGGCCCCTCCCGGGGCTCTCCCGGGGCTCTCCCGGGGCTCTCCCGGCCCATCCCGGTCCCGCTGCGATCCCCCCGCCCCTCCCAATCCCGGGACTCACCGGAGCGGCGGCGGCTGAGGGCGGCGCGCGGAATGCCGGGAATGGCGCCGCCGCCGCGGGGCATGCTGGGATACACCGAGGCAAACAGCGGTGTCTCTACGGCCTCGCGGTGCATGCTGGGATACACCGAGGCAAACAGCGGTGTCTCTACGGCCTCGCGGTGCATGATGGGATACACCGAGGCACCTGCGCGGCGCCATATTGCTGCGAAAGCGTCCCTGCGCGGTGCTTTACGGCGGTGTGGCGGGAGGGGTTGCGACGCGATGGCGCCGCGCTTTACGGCGGCGTGGCGGGCTCTGTCAGCAGGGTGTTCGGGAAGGGAAAACATCTGGAAAACACCTGGAAACGCCCAGAAAAAGCGGATTTCGGCCGATTTCGATAATGCCAAGGGATGGAGACGAAACTCCAGTGGATCCACGGGGCCATTCCTGGGGGAATTCGGATTTTTTCTCCTAGAAATTCGGTTTTTTCTCCTGGAAATTTGGTTTCCTTTGAAATTTTCCTGTTTCTCCCGGGAATTTTTGACTGTTCCATTTAAAATAATGGAACTAATTTTTTGACAATGATTTTAACTAATTTTAACTAATTTTTTGACAATACCATTTAAACTAATGCAACTCGAATTCATACAATAAAATACAGTTTAACACAATACAAGTTTAAATTCATACCATTTAAAACTAATACAAGTAAAGACAAATGAATGCAACCTGAATCATTTAAATTCATAGAATTTAAAGTTAATGCAATTAAACAATATTTAATGCCACTTACATTTAAACCAATACAAGTTAAATGTATACAGTTAAATACAATTGAATCCCAAATCGTGGGAAATCATGGGATGGCCAAATAATGGGAAATCCTGGCAAATCATGGATTGAACAAATCATGGGAAATTACAGATTAGTCAAATTGTGGGAAATCATGGGAAACTGTGGATTGACCAAATCATAGGAAATCATGGGAAATCAAGAATTGACCAAATAAAGGGAAATCATGCGAAATCAGGGATTGGTGAAATCCTGGGAAATCATGGATTGGTCAAATTGTGGGAAATCATGAAATGGCCAAATACTGGGAAATCATGAAAAATCATGAATTGGCAAAATCATGGATTGGCAAAATCATGGGAAATCACAGATTGGCCAAATCATGGGAAATCATGGGAAATCATGGATTGCCAGGCTTCTGGCAGCAGATCAGGGTAGCTAGCAGCCCAAGACTCGGTCCCTTGGTGGACCAATATTTGGCCAATTAGTCTAATATGATTTAAAATACCATTTATTAGATGCAGAAAATAACAAACATACAAACCTAGAACAGATTGACATACATACACAAAAAAAGGCATAATTGCAAAACTATAATAGCTAAAATGCAATTATGGGGTAAATGCTTGCAAAAACTATAAAAATAGCTAAAATGCAAGTTAAGAAAGGTACCTATAAGCTAGGCAGAATAATACAATTTAGGAAACCAATGATCTGACCAAAATCTCAAACCTTGACACCTTGAAAGAAAACCAGAAGGAAAAAAAACCCCAAAGATCACTCACTGTTTTCTGCAGGGACACAATAGTTCAGAGCCTGCAATATTTCTTTCTCTAGAGGAAGAAAATGCTTCTGAGAACTGGCATGGGTGAGTTTACAGAATTATATATATATATATCTGCTCATTAACCAAGTATTAATACCATTATGATCTATGTATCTACTCACTGCTGAAACAGGTATTTACCTTTCCACATTCAGAATAATCCAGACAAGGCCACATCTGGCCCTGTATGGGGCTGAAGGATCCAAAACAACTCCCTTGGCTCCTCTTTGAGGAACCTTGAGGTTTTTCTCCTTGAGGTTTTTTACCCCTCCTCTCTCAAGGGCAGAAAACCAAGAGGAGAGTGAAGTCAGATGTCCCCACACTACAAGTTCTGTCAGGCTGGTCGTTCAGCACTATCACAGCCAGGCTGCTCTCACAGTGCACTCGGAAGCCTCGTGGCCAGCAAAGGTGGAGGCACTGCAGCATTTCCCAGGTACAGCCGTGGCTCTGCAGGGCTTTGCTGGGACAGCTTCCCCCAGCTGATGTGCAGGTCTGGATGAGGGGAAAGGATTTGGGTATCTGGTGATGTCTTCCTTCATCACTAGAGGCAACCTCATGTAGTAATGATGAGGTGCATTGCTTAGTTTATCTATTTCTGATTTTTTTTTCATTTTTGCATTATAGTAAATGACATTATTACCTTAGCTGGTGTCTGCATCTGTGTCTCCCACCCACCATCAAATAAAACACACAGCCAGGTGAGCACAACACCTGAGAGTCTTCCCACCTTTTCCTTTGAAAGAGGAGAAAATCGCTGATGTGCACAAAAAGAAACAACCCTTCTCACACCTCCCTCCTGGGGTTCCCTGCAGCATGACCCAGGCAAGGGCTGCTGCTCCTGTCTGAAACCTCCCCTGCTGCCTCTCTGCCAGCCCATCTCTGGGAGAACACTCCCTATGGCCACCTCCTCAAACAAAATTGCCACTTTCCAACTTCCTCTTCTGCAGGCAGGTGAGAAAAGTATCCACTCCCAGCTCCTTGCTCCTAGAGGAAAACAAATGTTTTCAGCAGCAACAACCCTGAAATATCAACCTCCTTCCTTAACCTGGACACTGGGAGCTCACACCAAGAGCCCTTTTGTCCAAGGATATCCACAGAAGACCTTGAGGATGGAGCAGTTTGAAACACAACTCCTTCCAAGTCTAAACCTTCCTTGATCAAATTAATGCACACAAACCTACCCCAAATGGAAAGTGGGGCAGAAAGAGAAACTCCTCTCTCACAACAGCAAACTCTGGGCTTCCTTCTGTTCCAGCTGGAGAGGGAAGGCCATGGGATACTCCTGAGTTTGGGAAGGAATCCTGGGAAATGGCCAGATTTGGGAGGGCAGCAGAGGGAAGTTCACCAAAGAGAAGGAAAAGATTCTCTGCAAGCAAAACATTTTGGCAATATTTGGGAAGGGGAAAAAAAAATTTCAGCGTTTCAGAAAGTTCCCAGATGGAAATTTCTGCCCTCACAGAACAATCCCTCAGCCTCCTTGGTCTCTCAGGAAGCTCATGAATGAACCTGCAAGGCTTGGATATACATCCCTGGTGTCTCTCTGCCAGAGCAAAACAGCTGCCCAACAAGACTTCAAGTGAGCACAGGACAAACCTTCCCCCTCCACCTCCCAACACCAACCCAGAGGAGTCTCTTTCCATTGCAAGATGAACTCTGTGAGCAGTCTGCATTGACTAGACTTGGCTGCAGGAGGGGTTTTCACTGTTACTCTCCCCAGATGGGGGAAGACAGGAAGACCAGAAATGATTCCTGAGGAAAGAAAAAGGCACAGCCTCTTGTGGAGACACCAGCGTGAGCTGACTCCAACTGGAAGCCATTCATGCCTTGGCTAAAGCAACATCCATCCTAGGGGCAGCAGTTCAGCTTTGATGAGCATGCTGACAAAACTGCTGCCCCTTGCTGACAGGCAGGGATGAGGAGAAAGAACATGCCAGCTGGCTGGGAAAGAGGCAAAAAGAATGTCTTCAAGTGTCTCCTCTTCATCCTATCAGCAAGCAAGACAGAGCAATGTCCTTTCCTTCTGTCACCACAGGTGACCCGGGGATGAGATGCAGCACGGGGAGAGAGGTCGCCACTGCTGCCAGCGGCCTCGCAAGGGGCTTTGCCCGCCCCGCCGAGCCCGGCCAGCGCCCCGGGAGCGAAACGGCCGCGCTGTGCCCGCGCTGTGCCCGCGCTGTGCCTCTCTGGCTCGTGTCGCTCGTCGCTCGTCCCCGCCAAGTCCTGCCCGCGCCGCGGCCGTTGCGCTGAGGCGTTGTTGCCCCAGTCGGTGAGCGGCGCCGCCATGCAGCAGCCCCCTCTGCCCTCGGGGCTCAGCGCCCGCACCTTCCCCGCCAAGCTGTGGCACCTGGTGAACAGCCCCCGCGTCCGCTCCGTGCGCTGGGACAGCCTGGCCCGGGGGCTGCTCGTCGAGCGCTCGCTCTTCGAGCGGGAGCTGCTCAGCCCGGCCGGCGCCCGCGGGCTGGGCGGCGAGGGGGCGGCGGCGGCCCCGGGCACCTTCAAAGCCACGCACTTCAGCAGCTTCGTGCGACAGCTCCACCTGTACGGCTTCCACAAGGTGGCGAGCGAGGGCGGCAGCTGGCTCCACTTCAGGAATCCAATCTTTCGCCGCGACCGCCCCGACCTCCTGCTCCGCATCGAGCGCCGGAGCAAGGCCAGCCGAGGAGGTGCGCCAAGGAGGTGCAGCAAGGAGGTGCGCAGCCGCCAGCGCAGCCGCTTGCAGCAGCTCCGCGGGGCCGGTAAGCCGGGCTGGCAGCGAGGGTGGCGCGGGCTTTGGCCGTGGGCACTGCCCGTGCTGGGGCTGCTCAGCGCAGCTGCCCGGCTGGCCCAGGGGCTGTCTGTGCTTGGGCAAGGCAGCCGTGCCGTGCCGTGCCGTGCCGTGCCGTGCCGTGCCGTGCCCCGCCGTGCCGTGCCGTGCCGTGCCGTGCCGTGCCGTGCCGTGCCCCGCCGTGCCGTGCCGTGCCCCGCCGTGCCCCGCCGTGCCGTGCCCCGCCGTGCCGTGCCCCGCCGTGCCGTGCCGTGCCCCGCCCCGCCCCCCGGGCTGCCGGGGGCTGCGGGACAGTCCCGCCGGGGCTGCGCTCACAGCAGCCTGGCCCGCTCGGCCTGCAGCTGGCCCAGCCCCGCGCCGTGGCTGCCGCTGCTCCTTGCCCGGCCACGGGCACGCTTGGGGAGCTCTCCGTGAGTGCGTGTGAGTGCCGAGGGCTCGATGGTGGCCAGGCCCAGCTGCAGGGAGCCTCCTGTCCCTTTGGAGCAGAGGAGGAAAGACCTGGCAGTTGGGATTCTGGCAGTTGCCTCTGGCCGAGGAACTGCCATGGGACAGTTTTCCCAGGCGGTTAAACGAATAGGCGAGAGCTAAACAGACAAGGAATTGGTTGTTGCAGAACATGTGGGGATTTTTTTCTTCCTCACCCTGCTTAGTTGGGTCTGAGTTTTTGCCTTGATGTAAAAAGCACAGTTGCTGCCAAGGGGAACGAAGCCCAGGAGCAATAGTGACCCAATCTTCCCTTTGCTTCCTTTCTTCTTCTCTCAGCTCCCTCATGCCAGGACCTCAGAGCTGCCTCACCTGAGGATGCAGAGCTGCCTCCAGGCCCTTCCAGGCGACGATGTGCAGGTGCTGAAGACTCTGAGGCCTCCCCACTGCCTGCCAAGAAATTGGTTCCCACCTCTGGAGTTCTGGGGGATTCATCAGAGGAATCACTCAGACGCAAATTCCAGCTGAAGCGTCTCAGCATTCCACTGGTCCGCATGGACCTAAAACGCCACCCTGAGCTCATGGTTCGCCTGGTTCGCATTGACCATCCGAGCGTTTCCAGGGCCCTTCCAGAGAGCAGCAGCTGCAGATCATCAGAGCAGCACCTGCCAGCCTACAGCCCATCAGGTAGGGAAAGAACTTCTACCCTTGCTTTTCCAACAGCTCCTGCCAAGTGACTGTTTGAAGTATTTTTTGGCAGTGCTCTGTCATGGGTAGATGTCAAGTGAGAATCAGGTAGAAAAGTGTCAAGTTGACTGGGAAAAGGAACCTTGAATGCAAAAGAATTCTCGGTCTGCTTTTCCTGACATTTCTTCTGATTTGGTTTGTCTCCTGGGCATTTTCCAGACAGCCTTTCTGCTGAGGTGCAAGTGTAAGGCAAAAAATCTTGGCTGAAAGGTGGTCAGTGTTAGGTGAGCTCCCCTCTGTCTTTGAATGAAGCCAAACTGGGATGGTGATAGAATATCACAGATTTTTAAGACTGTGTGTTGTGCCCATCAGGCCATGCCATTTCAATGAGCTCTGTGTGTCTGCAGAACAATTGCACCTGCAGAATATGGCCTGAGCCACATGGTTGCTTTTTAGCATAAATATCACAGGTGAATTTCAGTGTTTGCCTGAAGATCTGGTCTTGTCCAGGGTGAATCCACTCTGTGGATGAGATGTGAATCTCAAGTGTTGGGATGAGAAACTCAAGCAGCCAACTCCAAAAGCTAATGGGCATGTAGGAAAGGTTGTGATTATGAAGTTTTTGTGTCCCTTTGGAGCAGAGGGGAAATGACCTGGTTGTTGGGTTTCTTGACTGTCCCTGCCAAGGAACTGCCAGGGGACAGTTTTGCCAGGTGGTTAAACGAATAGGTGAGACCTAAATAGACAAACAGGGAGTTGGTTGTTGCAAAGCCCCAGAACATGTGGAGATTTTTTTCTTCCTCACCGTACTTGGGAGGATCTGAGTTTTGCTCTTTGCTGAGAAAAGTACAGTTGTTGCCAAGGGAAATGTAGGCAAGGAGCAATAGTGACTCAATCTTCTGTTTCTTCCTTTCTTCTTCCCTCACTGCTACTCAGCTCCCTCATGCCAAGACCTCAGTGCTGCCTCACCTGAGGATGCAGAGCTGTCTCCAGGCCCTTCCAGCACAAGTGCAGCTGATCAAGACTCTGAGGCTTCCCCAGAGCCTCCCAAGAAAGTGTTTGCCACCTCTGGAGTTCTTGGGGAATCATTGGAGGAACCAGTAGCAGGCAAATTTAAATGCCAGCATGAGCTCATCATTCCACCAATTGCCATAGACCATCTGAGCTCTTCCAGGGCCCTTCCAGAGAGCAGCAGCTGCACATTTTCAGAGCAGCACCTGCCAACCTACAGACCATCAGGTAGGGAAAGAACTTCTACCCTTGATTTTCCAACAGCTCCTGCCAAGTGACTGTTTGAAGTATTTTTCTGCAGTGCTCTGTCATGGGTAGATGTCAAGTGAGAATCAGACAGAAATTGTCGAGTTGACCAGGAAGGGGGACCTTGAGAACAAAAACAATCTCTGTCTGGTTTTCCTGTCCTTCCTCCAGATTTGGAGGATTTTCTGGGGGTTTTCCAAACAGTCTCTGTGTAGGGGAGAAAGACTGAGGCAAAAAACATTTGCCCTCAACTGCTCAGTGTCTGGTGAGCTCCCCTGTTTTCTTGAATGAAGCCAAACTAGGACGCTGATAGGATAGTGCAGAGTTTCAAGATTGTCTCTCCTGCAAAGAAGTTGATTACATTTCAGTGAGCTCTGTGTGTCAGCAGAAGAGTTGCAACTGCAGAATACGGCCACAGCCACAAGGTTGCTTTTCTGCAGTACAATCCCAGTTTAATTTTAGTCTGCATGTCTGCAGATCTGGGCTCTTCCAAGCGGGATCTACTTTCTTTGTTCAGCAAAACTCCAAAGCAGCCAATTCCACAAGCTGATGGGGAGATGGAAAAGGCTGTGATTACAAAGTATTAGTGTGTGTGTGTGTAGATCAGTTTTACAGTCCATACTTTACCAGACATACCCATCAATGAGAATAAATACTTTTTAAGAGGAAGAAATCAGTCTTCCAATCCCCTGGGAAGTTGGAATACATTTCTTACACTGAGTTTGCTGTGTGCTTCCTGTGGTGTTTGATCCAAGGCAGCAGTAGAGCTCTGTGTGCCAAGCTCTGTTCTGGAGCCTGACCCAAGTGTTTGGATTCTTGCAGCCACAGTGGGCAGTTCAGGCCCCGATGCTCCGACTGGCAGTGCTGGTTGTGCAGCATGGACAGCCTCCAGCTGGCCATGGAATGAGCCTGGGGAAGAGGAATTGCCACCACTGACTCTGGACCTGGTGCTTGAGACGCTGGAGGAGATGATTTCCCGCTCCCCACCTGAAAGGTCTCCCTTTGCTCAGGTAACTGCATTGGAAAGAGATGAAAAGGGCTGGACTGAGAGCTTTTGAAAGTTGTTGCATGGCTGAGAAGGAAAGGCTTCTTGAATTGAGCTGTGAATGGCCAGGGAAGGATTTGCTTGGTAAAGCAAGATTTGCAAAGGAAGAGGGAAGGAAAAGGGGGCTCATCCTTAGTGAGGACGAGAGGTGTTGGCCAAGTTTGGATGCTCCTTTCTCCTTTTCCTGGGAAGAATCCCTAGTGCAGGGGCATCATTCCTGGTGATGCTTTGTAGGTTCTAACAAGCTTAGCTTGATGTGAAACAGGAGAAGAGTGTTTGGAGAATTGCCCCTGAAGGCAAAGTGTCCCACCCAGGGAGGGGCATGTGAGAGGAGCCTCTGTTAGAGCACCAGCTGTGGGCTCTGCCTCCTTTTGGCTGGAAGGCCAAGGCAGAGCAAGGGCTGGGCTGCAGCTGCTGCTGCTGCTGTGTGAGCCCTGCTGTGTGTGTAGGCACTGCCAGAGCCGTGTGAGGGGATGTGCTGCAGCTGCAGCTTTCTGGTCCTCTCTGTAGCCTGCAGGCACATGTGTATCTCGGAAAACCTCAGCAAAGTGGCAAACTGGCAAACTGGGCAGTCTTGGTCTCTGTGTTCCAGAGCTTTGTCATGTTCTTCTTGGACATCCCTGTGGGAAGAGATGTGTGTGTTCCCATCCAGTCCTGGCAAAGCTGCAGCCTGGATGAGGCTGTTGTGCTCAGGGCTGTGGAGGGAGGAGCACATCCCTGTGCCAGGAGCTGGCAGGACTTCTTCCTTAGTGCCCACGTCATGTGTTCAGTGTCACCCCACGTTCAACCTTGTCAGCTTTGGCAGCTTCTGGACTGGGTTTGAGAAGTCACTCTTCTCCACTGCCTTTAGGGGCCAGACCTCCTTGTTAGGAGCAAGAGATGAAAGTGAGTGAGCCCTGGAGCCTTTAGGGAGCAGATGTGTTGGTTCTGAGGCCCTGTGAGTTGTGAATTGGAGGGAAGGACAATGTTGGTGCTGCACATGAAATGGTTAAGGACTCCTTGAAGCCCAGGGCCTTCTGCTGTGTTGAAGTGCAATTCAATCAGGGACCATTAGTCCTTGTGTTTGACAGATTCCCTCTTTGACTTAGGAATCCACTTTCTCTTAACTCTTGCCTCTTTCCAGACATGCCTGAAATGTTCAGTGTCTGTATTGGCACAGGCATTTTTGCATATTGTTATACAGATTTGCCAAAGGATTTCTCTATTTCATTTAATATGCACACCTGTAGCCTCCTCTAGATTTACTGTTGAGGGGAGGCATATTCAAGGCAGGGAATGGGATTTTTTGGAATTGTCCATGTTGTATTGCCAAGTGTGATGACCTCTTGTCTTCTGTAAACTCACCCAAGCCAGTTCTCAGAAGCATTTTCTTCCTCAAGAGAAAGAAATATTGCAGGCTCTGAACTACTGTGTCCCTGCAGAAAACAGTGAGTGATCTTTGGGTTTTCTTTCTTTCTGGTTTTCTTTTAAGGGGAACACTGGTGTCGCCCCTGAGTCTTCAGGAGGGGAGCCTGAGAACATGGCTGCAGCAGAGAGAGCTTTGCCTGGCACTGTGAGCCATGGGAACAGTTCCCTGGAGCCCGAGGAGCTTGGTAAGGAGAGAGCCCACATTGGTTGAGAAAGGTCTGAGATGGCTGCTGTGAGCCTGCCTGTGGCAGGAAGGGAGATCAGAGGAGTTGAGTTCTTGTCTGCAGGCTTGGTGCTTCCTGGTGCCTTGAGTTCCAGCAGGGCACTGGCACAGCCTCCCCGGTGGAGCCCTGCCCTCCACGCTTCTCTGGCAGCACTGACCCTGAGTCGTGTGGTGTGGCAAGAGAGCAGTGAATAAAGCTGACCTTCTGGCACTTGTGTCACCAAGCTGAGTGTCCCAGTTTCCAGCTGAAGTGTGTGGATAGGTTTGCTGCAGGGTGGCAGTGCTCTGGAGGCAATGCTGAGTGACTCTTGAAGTAACTGTGGAATATGTCAGCAAAATGTCAGAGTAGAAGGCTGAGCTTTGTGTCTGAAAGCATTAAATCTCTGTAGTAGCAGTCTGCTGATTGCTGTAGTGAGACACATTAAAAATACAGGTGGTAGAACCTCTGAGGCCAGACAAATCACAGAACACAAATGCAGTAGCTAAAAGCAAAATTTAATTTCCTCAGATTAGTGAGAACTAATAAGAGAGAGAGAGCACTTTGGATCTGCATTCTCAAGCAAGGCTGGTACAGCCTGCAGGCCTTGTAGGGAGCTCTTTCTCTGCCAGCTCTTCATCCCAGAGCTGCTGGTTGAGTTGGAGGAGCTGTTGCTCACTGCAGAGGGCACTTTTTAGATGCCAGGGACCAGTGCTGGTTTGTAACTCAGCTCACATCACCCGTCAGCTTCAGCCATTTCAGTGAGGACTGAGGTGTCTCTGTGAGCACAGAGAAAGACCAAGGCTGGGTTCTTTGTGTGAGCTGGGACTGTGTGTGTTTCAAGCTCTCCTGGGTGCCATTTTCACTGCGGGTGCTGCAGCTTTATTGGGATACTCCAAAACTTGTGAAGTTCTGAAAACTTGGAAGGATCCCTCTTCTGTAAAGAGGAGGCCTCTAATTCCCATGTGAGAGTCTGCCTTTCAGGCAATCTTTTACAATCTTTGACAGAACTACAATTCCTTCCAAAGGGAAATATTCATGAAGGCAAGATATTGACTCAGTGTTCTCTTTGTTTCCCAGACATCCATCTGATCTACCTCGCCAGGAGGGCTGCCCTGCGTGGGACACGGAGACCAAGGGAGAGCCTGTGAAGATCAGACAGGTGGGATCCCTCTGTATATATTATGTTTCTAGATTTTTACAATTACATTTTTATACCTATGTAGATTTATTTCTAGAATTATAAAGTTGTGTTTATATGTGCTTACAGTTAAAAATCTGTATAGTTTGATTTAGATCCATTTACATAAATATAGTTATAGCTGTGATTGAATTTATATATCTGTAGTTAGATTTATAGATTTTCATAGATACATTTATATGTAATTAGAGTAAGTTTTATATGCATATAGTTAAATTAAGGAATGTATATAGTTGGAGTTTTATTAATATTTAGGTACATGAATTAATATTTGTGTAGGCATAGGCTTACTTTTAACCTCTTTCCCTGCTCTGCTTCCTATTTCATCTTTTGCTTTCCCCCATGTCCCCTCTGTCCCCTCTTCCCGTGCTGGGTCCGAGCTGGCGGCCGGCCCGGGCGGAGCAGCAGTTCCAGGTGTCCCCAGGTGTCCCTAGAGCAGTGAGAGCAGCTGGTGTCCCCTGAGGAGCTGCTGAAGGACGGTGAGACTGAGGGGCTGAGGGGGCTGAGGAGAGGTGACACTGAAGGGACTGTGAGCTTGAGGTGCTGGTGGGGCTGAGGGGACTGTGGGGCTGAGGGGTGTGGGGGAGGAAAGGGGAATGGTGGAGCTGTGGGTTCAGGGTGAGCTGCAGGGGATGGTGGGGGCTGAGGGGACAGGGAAGTGGCACAGACTGAGGCGGGTGGCAGGTCTAAGGGGACTTGATGTGTCAGAATGGACTGTGGGGGTCTGAAGGAACTGGGGGGGCTGTGGGTTTGCTGAGGGGATGGCAGGGCTGAGGGGATGGAGGGAGCCAGCAGGGAGCACAGAGGGGTCCAGGACTGTGGCTCTGCCAGGCCATTCCACCAATTCCTGTGTGTACAATTTTGCCACAGCTTCCCTAAATGCCTCAAGAACATCGGAGAGTGACAAGAACCATCAGGGAGAAGCTGAAGGGCACCAGCAAGAGCAGTGAACAGGGAGCTGCTGCTGCTGCCCCCCGAGAGCCTGGGTGAGGCCACAGGGCTGGTGAGGCAGGCTGGGGCTGAGGCTCAGCCTGCTTTTTCTTTCTCACCCTGCTGGGGAGGCTCTGAGATTTTCTCTTCCCTCACACAAGTGCAGCTGCTGCCCAGGGAAATGTCCCGATATTGACTCAGTGTTCCCTTTGCTTCCCAGATGTTCATCTGCTGTCCCTGACCAGGAGGGCTGCGCTGCACGGGAGGAAGAGACAGAGGGAGAACGTGTGGAGATTGGGCTTCTGAAATCCCTTCAGGATATATTTATAGATTTATATAATTATATATGGATATTTAGATAGGTAGATTGATGTTTGTATAGTTAGATTTCTATTTCTATTTATTTACATCTGGTTTTATTTTTATGTTTGTGCTAGATTTTCATAATATAATATAATATAATATAATATATATGATGTAATAAATTATTTTTGTTAAACTTAAATTGATATTTGTATATTAATTCTTAGTGTGGTTGCAGCAATTTGTAATAAATCTAATTTTTTAACTTATGTTGATTTTTGTGTACTTACATATCAGAAGTGCAAGTGTAATAATCTTCAATAAATTTAATTTTTAAACTGAAATAAGCATGAAGTTGTGTTTTTCCAAGCAATAAGCAAATGTAAACATAGTATTGCTGGAGGATTTTGGCAGTGAGTGAAGGGGACTGGGGGAAATTCTCCAGCCATGCCCAGCAGCTCCCCAGTCTCAGTCAGGCTGGCAGTGAAACCGCAGATTTGGGATGGCAGCAGAGCCACATGCTGGGGAATAACTCGCTGCAAAGGCCTGCTGAGCAAACGGGACTCCACTGAGCTGAGAGCTGCAAGCAGGAGCCACCCGGGGAGGAGAAATCATTCACAATGAAACACAGAGAGAAAATGTGGCAAAACAGATGTGAGGATACTCTGGTAGTCTGATAAAATGCTCTAAATCAGTGCTGTCTAGGTACATCTTCAGCAAAAATAATTTGTTAAAAATGAAACACCTTCCATGAAAGACGAATGACACTTTTCCCCTTCAATCACCCTCCTTTGGAAGTGAAACTTGTCCTTCTTCCTGAGAAGTTTTGCCCTTCAGCACCTCCCTCTCAGTAGATAAAAAGCTTAAGTACTACCACTTGTTACCATGAATGAAAACAGCCTTGCCCTGGTGACAGCGTTTGCAAAGTCTTCCCTCCTCCTGTCCCCACATCTCACAAACAGAACCATCCCCTTCCTGCCCAAACTGAGCTGAGGTGAGTGAGGGCTTCAGGAGCTCAGGAGGCTGCAATACCATCACACATAGGAAGGTTTTGCAAAATTAAAATTAATGAATTTAAAGGGTTTGATGGTGATTGATTTGATTTAGACTTTTTATTATAAGCATACTGATGTAAGAGTTGGCAATAAGTTTTAAGCCTATACCATAATTATAGAAAGCACTGCCAAATGAAGTCACATACCTGTTCTTTTCATGTTTGCACAGATATTTGAGTTGCCTACAACTTACTCCAAAATAACAGAGATTATTCCAAACCTTTTTTAGCATTTATCTACAATGTGCAGCAATCTTTTAATTTGAACCTTATCTGCTCTTTGAGACATAAATATATAAACCTTCTGATCAACAAAAAAAAAAACCCAACAAATCCACAAACAAATTATAGACAACATGATACTGATCCAGAGGGTGTGGGCCTGCTGCTCTGGGCAGAGGGACCTATCACCATCCCCACTCCTGTTGTGGCTCCTCCTGGGACTGGTCCAACCCTGCAGACACAGCCACAATTTGGGGGTGCCTGTGACCCCTGGGGTGGGCAGCCTATGTTGTGGCAGCTTCTTCCTCCTCCATTGAGACTGCAGGGCTGCTGGCTGGAGTCCCCATCCAAGGCAAGGAGCTGCTGGAGCTGCTGGAGCTGCTGCTGGCTGCTGGGCTGTCATCCTCATCCACAGCAGTGTGGGAGCACAGAAGCCTCTGGGCCTCCTCTCTGCACTGCCTCACAATGATGTCAGTGGTGCCCTGGACCAGTGGCACTGTGTGTTCCTCCAGGATGTCCTGCAGGCTCTGGGTCATGATCTCCTGGTCTGGCCCATACATACAGAGAGTGTGCAGGATGCAGCTCTGTGAGATCTCTGCCAGCCACCACTGCTCCCTGTAGATGGTCTCCATCCTGCTGCACAGCCAAGTCTGCACAGGGTCCAGGAGATCCTTTGTTGACAGAAAAGTTGTGCTCAGACCTGAGGCAGGACACTGCCGACAGCTTGGGCTGGTGTCTCCTGAGGAGAAGAGGGATGGGGTGGCACAGGGGGATGGGGGCTGTTCCCTGCTGGAGCAGGAAAAGTCAGTTTTGTGCTGGAACAGAGAAGTTCTGTCTCTGGAAATCAGTGTGATGTGTGGAGGGTTTTACACCAGGTTTGCACCTAAGTTGATGCTAAAGAAATACATAAAGTCCCAATGTACACCTAAGGTTTGCACAGCAGACTTTAGGCTGGCAGCTGAGGGAGCATAAATTAAATGGCCTTTCCAACCCAAAACCGTGATGAGAAATGTTGTTTTTTCTGCTCTCATTCGTTATTATAGCATAACAACCTATTTGATGACATTTGGGAATTGCAGCTCTGAATTGTGGCCAGATTAAGTCAAGTAAGTCGTTGCTGTGCATTTGGAATTGTGGAGGTCATGATCAGTGCAGCTGCTTCTGATAAACCAAAAAAACTCTTTCAAGATACTTCGTAAGGAAAATATTTTTTCTTTTCACTCTTCACTTCAAAGCCTCCTCCAGGATGTACAGCAAACAGGTCATTTAGTTTATCTTTTCACAATAACAGAGAACTTCCCCTTTAATCAGCCTGAATTACACAATTCTCATCTGTATTAAGGAATTTCATTTTGTCTCTGCTGTAAAGAAGAGATTTCTATGCAGCAGGGCTGATAAAGAACAAACCCAAATTAGAAAGAGTGGTATTTGTTCGAGCTCCCATTACTCATCACACACTTTAAACAACCCATACCATCAAGCCCAAAGCTAATATGGCTCCTTGTTAAATATTTCTGATGGGTTACACATCCTTGTGTGAAGAAGGAATTAGGATTTAAAGCTGCTATTTATGCTTGTATAAGCATTGTGTATGAACATTGCATATTCAAACTGCAAAACAAATGTCACCTGTATGGTGTATGTGATAAATTACAGAAGGTATAGTTCACGAAATCGTTTAGAAAATCAATAAGTTTTAATTCTTTACTTTTCCTAAACTCTGCTTTTTAGTTTTGCTTTAACAGAAAGAGTTCCTGTTTTAGAGCCAAACCTTTCTGCTGCAGGTTTGCAACAATTGTAACTCTTTTCGAAAGGCCGCTCAGCAAGCCTTGTGTGATTCCCACGGGACACAGTCTAACTGCTGGCAAGAAAGAAACCCCTCCGAGAGCCGCGTACCCCAAACCACAACCAACCAACGCAGAGAACGACGATTCTGCGGCCAATCGAGACACCCAAAAGAACGCCAGTCAAGACCCACGAGGGGACTCAAGGGAGGGGGTAAAAAGGGCTATAAAAATTGATGGCTTGTAATCTTTAGGCGCGGTGCTGCAGGCGTAGCAGGGAGGCTCGCCGCGCCCGCCCCGCGCTGTAAATTGGCTGCAATCTGCTTGCTCAATTAATAAATTCTTTAATTGGCTCTACGTCTCTGATTGGTTTTTGAGACCCAATTTATAACATCCCCTATTGTCCTTTATTAAACTTTTAAATTTCAACAGGAGAGTGAAACTCGTTTTTCACATAATGGATGCCTTTCTCTTGGAATGGACAACAGACCTTCATGTGTGCAAGACAAAAATGCAGATCAGAGGAAACAAATTTAAGAGTTTTATAAACCAAGAACAATCACTGACAAAACTGCATAAGATTTTTTAACACAATAGTTTTTCTTTTATTTAATCTTTGGTCAGTATGTATGTTGCTTCTAACTACCTCTTTATGTTTTTTAAACCACAGATATTTATCATCATTTCTTTTTAGTATCTGTGATGCCTTTTGAATGCCATATACAACAGATTGATGCAATCAAAAGTTGTTTTCTATCTCAAATGGACAGAAAAACTTGTTTCTTCATCCCAAAGAGACTAAACCCCTTGTGTTTGGCATCACACCTCACATAACTTTGGTCCCAGTATCTCCACAGGGGATGTTGGCCCTGGGTCAGCCAAGTGGTGATGGTGACACCCTTAGGACGGCCATTCGGGCAGATGTCCGAAGGCATTGGGAACTGCACGGACCTTCTATAGCAGCAATGCCTGTCTTGATTCTCTCTGTCTTTATCCCCTCTTTTTTCTGTCTGTCTTTACTCTCTCAGCCTTTATCCTCTCTGTCTTTTCTCTCTCTCTCTCTCTCTAGTCTCTCTCTATTCCCTCATTCTTTAGTCCCTCTGTCTTTATTCTGTCTATATCCTGCCTTTATTCTGTTTTCATTCTCTCTGTCTTTATGCTCTCTTTATCCCCTCTGTGTTTTTCTCTTTACTCTCTCAGTCTTTATTCTCCCTCTATTCTCTCTCTCTCTTCCCTCTGTCTTCACTCGTTCTGTCTTTATTCTCTCTGTCTTTACTCTCTCTATCTTTACTCTCGCTGTCTGTTTTCTCTCTCCATTCCCTCTCTCCTTATTCTCTCTCTCCCCTCACAGCCGAGCAGGGCTGGCGGGAGCCGCGCTCCCCTCAGCGCCCCTGAGCAATGGCGGCAGCAATGGCGGCGCCGCTCCCTCAGCGCCGCCCCGGCCCCGGCGGGCGGGGAGCCCTCGGCAGCGCCCTGGGGGCAGCAGGACCGAGCCCCGGCCCCGGGCTGTGTCCCCGTGGCGCCGCAGAGCCCAGGCCACACACGGGCAGGGCACTCGGCGCCATCGCCCCCAGCCCCGCAGCCCCTTTGGAACCCGGCCCGGGGCTCGCCCTGCCTCCTCCAAGGCCCTGCTGGGCTCCAGCTGTTGCTCAGGGCTCTGTGGGGATCTTGTGCTTGGCCCGAGCGGGCTTTGTTTGCAGCCCGGGCTGCTGAGGGTCAGCCGTGAAATGTCCCTGCAGGGCACTTTTAATGGGATCAGCCCGGTGCTTCCTTTGTGCTGTGCCTTGCGCTGCTGTTTTATTCTGCTTTTAGAGCCTGCCTGGGAAGATCAGCCCCCAGGAGAGCAGAGCCTGCTGAGAGATCCAACATCCTCACCCTAAGCAAGGGATGGAACAGCACACACTGCTGAAAAGACTCCAGCTGTTCTCAGGTAACAAAGAAAGCTGAAACTGTCAATCTTGGTATTTAGTGCTGCATCCGTGTATAAAAGAATGCCCTAAAATGTCAGCTTTCAAGAAAATGTCCTACATTGGTGTTTCCTGTGCTGGTGACAGTCTTTTCAACCCAGCCTTCTGGGGCCTGACCTCTCTGCTGCTGTAGTTCCATGGACAGAGGTTGTTGTCTTTTCCCCCTTCCCATGGGCAGGCTGTGTTCAGCCATCTCCAGGACAGCAGGGCCACATCCCATGTCACTGTGACCTGGCAAGACAAAAAACATCACTCCAAAAGTGCCTCCCTTTCTCCTTCTTCCCAGGCATTTGGCCCTGGTAGTGGGTTTGGCTGCTGGTTGCTGCAGGAGGGAGACCACTGTGGCACTTTGGGGCACATGGATCCAAGGAAACCCTTGTGACACTGTGGAGCCTCATGGAACCTGGGAGCCACTGTGACACTGCAGGGCCTTGTGGAACCAAGGAGACCATGGTGACACTGTGGCACCCTGTGGAACCAAATATCCATTGTGACAGTATGGGACCTCATGGAACCAACTGTCCATTGTGACAGTGCAGATCAAGGAGGCCATGGTCTTGCTCATTGTTTATGCAAAGCTTTTGTATTCCTCATGGAATCCAGGAGAGCCTTGTTACACAGCAGAGCTCCATGGAACCAAGGGTCCATGGTGACACTTTGGAACTAAGGAGACCATTGCTGAGAGTACAGAACCTCATGGAACCAAAAGTCCATGTGACAGAGCAAGGGCTCATGGATTTAAAAAGGGCATTATGATACTGTGGGGCCCTATGGAACCTAATATCCATTGGGACACTACGGAACCTCATGGAACCAAGGGATCATTGGGACACAGAAAGGTCTTGTGGAACCAAGAAGTCCAAAGGTCTAAAACATTCCTTGCATGGTTCTGCCTTTGGGAAGGGGAACCTTCTTGGTGGCAGTTTGGACTTGGGACACACTGGAGGAGGGTGTCTGTTTTCAATGGGGAAACTTAGGAGATTTAAACTGCTTACAAAAAAAAAAAAAAAAAAAGGGAAAACCTCTGTTTGCCTGTGTGCAGCCAGTTCTCCAAGGAAAGCAGTCCACAAGTAAGTGAAGAGAGACAGGATGGGGTTTGGGAATGGGGAGCAAGAGAGACCACACTGAGTCAGACCTCAAGGCACAGCTTCTCTGACCAGGCCAGACCTCCTTAGGAGACACCCTGGATCAGTATCAATCACTGAATGCTGCATTCACCTCTTCTCTAAAGGGAAAAATACACCCTTTAAAACAGGAATGTAGATTTATTAGAAGCCCTTTGAAATATTTCTCCAAAACCATAAAAAAAACTTGCTAATGAACTGCATTATATCAGAGGTAAATGAAGGGAGAGCCATGGTTTGTTAGGAATTGCTTGATCCTAATGAGCCCAGTGGTGCATTTGGAGCTGAGCCCTTGAACCTCAGGGCCTGAGAGGAGATTGCACAAACCTTTCCAGGAGTCAAAGTCAGTGGAAAAACCCAAAGTGTCTCGAAGCATTCATGGCTCCCACTGAGGTTCATCCCCAACACAGGCTCTTCATGGACTCGGAGGAGAGAATTGGAGGCCAGGATTGCACAAACCTCTCAGAGACTCCAAGGCAAAAGCAAAACCCAAAGTCCTTTGGAAAACCTGCAGTCTCTAGGAGCATTAAGAAGCCCCCCAGGGCCATTCCTGCCAAAGGCTCCCCAGGACTCCTTCCAGCAAATCCCTGAGGCCAGGAATGCAGGGAGGCAAAGGCTCTGTGCAGGCAGCTCAGATGCTGAGCAAAGCCTGGGCTGGGTGGAGGCAGCAGAAAGGCCAAGGCCTGAGCCCCAGCCCTGGGGAAGGCAGATCCTGTCCCTCCTGCCTTGCTCAGGGCTCTTCTGGGGCACTGGGATGTGAGGTGGGGATGCTGAGGGCAGGACAAGGGGGTGACAGTGCCCAGCCTTGCTGGGGCTGTGCCAGGAGACCCCAGGGCCTCAGGACAAGGAGTCTCCTCACAGCCCTTGGTGCCAAAGTAGAGCAAATTAATTATACCATCAACTTGTAATTGGGTACAATATGTCAGGAAACTTCCTTGACAAGGAAGGATCTGAGGCTGAGAAAGTCCCTGTGCTGTTGCTGTGCTGCTGAGCTGGGCTGGGCTCCTGGCACAGAGGAGCTCCTGGCAAGCGGCAGCGCTGCAGAGAGACAGCTCTGCCCCGGAGCAGCTCCTGTGCACAGCCCAGCAGGGCTGGGGCACTGCCAGGCCATCTCAGGGACACCAGCAGGGCACACCCAGAGCTCACAGGTGCTCAGCATTGGCAGGGGCTGTGCCATGGCCCAGAGGGGGCTGTGTCATAGCCATGGGCACCTCTGGGGCTGTGTCAGAGAGCCACAGAGCAGCTGTGATGTCAAAAAGGAGCTGTGTGACATCACAGACTGGGTTCTGTGAGGTCACAGATTGGGCTATGACATCACAGAATTGGTTGTGTGAGGTCATGGAGCAGCTACAGGATCATAGAGGAGAATGTGTGACATCACAGAGCGGGCTGTTACATTGCCAGGTTGCTGTATGACATCAGAGTAGGCTGTGCAGCAACAGAGTGAACTGTGCAACATCATTGAGTGGCTGTATGGCATCACAGAGTTGGCTGTGTGACATTACTGACTGGCTTGTGACACCACAGAGCAGGCTGTGACATCCTAGAGCAGGGTGTGGTATGTGACGTCATAGAAAAGGGTGTGGAATCACTGGTTGGTTGTGTGACATCAAAGAGCAGACTGTGACATCAGGGTGTGGCTGAATGTCATCATACAGCAGGCTGTGAGGTCAGAGAGTAGACTGTGTGATACCACAGGGTGGTGATGTGACATCATCGAATGTGCTGTGACATCACAGGACAGCTTTATGTGACCATAGTGAAGGCTGTGCGAAATCACAGAGTTGCCTTTGACATCACAGAGTGGGCTATGACAACACAGGGTGTCTGTGTGACATCACAGGGGGCTGTGTGACATCACTGGGGAGGTCACTCTGCCCCAGCCCCCCTCACAGTTCCCCCAGACAAGTCCAACGCTGCTTGTGCACAGCAGGGTCCCCTGTCCCCCCAGGTCCCCCCTGCCCCCCAGTGCCACAGCCTCCCCCAGAGGATGTTCCACCAGAGCCTGACATGGGGACAGGGGAGACATTGTTACAGGTTCATTTATTTCACTCAAATACAATGTGAGACTCCTCAATTACATGAAGTCTCTGAGTTACAAAAGATGAAGGTATAATTAAATTGGAGAGAATGAATAATACTAATGCTTTGAAGGCAACACCATCAGAAGCAGAAAAAATATAAATGAGGAGAGACTTGGCCTGTCATGATGTGCACCAGGACCCAGTGAGAGAGGAAAACAGGCAGTCTGTGATAGCTGAAAAGTGTCCAGAAATCAGTCCTCTGAGAGCTTTCTTGAGCTCCTGGTTCCTCAGGCTGGAGGTGAGGGGGTTCAGTGCTGGAGGCACCACCAAGTACAGAACTGATACCACCAGATCCAGGGATGAGGAGAGATGGAAGGAGGGCTTCAGGTAGGCAAACATGGCAGTGCTGATAACCAGGGAGACCACGGCAGGTGAGGGAGGCATGTGGAAAAGGCTTTGTGCTGTCCCTGCTCAGAGGACATCCTCAGCACAGCCCTGAACATCTGCACATAGGAGAAAACAATGAACACAAAACAGCCAGAAGATATCCAAGCACTAATGACCATGAGCCAAAGTTCCCTGAGGCTGGAGTGTGCACAGGAGAGCTTGAGGATCTGGCGCACTTCACAGAAGAACTGGCCCAGGGCATTGCCCTGGCACAGGGGAAGGGAAAATGTATTGGCTGTGTGCAGCAGAGCAGTGAGAAAGCCACTGGCCCAGGCAGCTGCTGCCATGAGGGCACAAGCTCTGCTGCCCAGGAAGGTCCCATAGTGCAGGGGTTTGCAGATGGACACAGAGTGGTCATAACACATGATGGTGAGGAGATAATACTGTGCTGAAATGAAAAACCAAAAATAAATAGTTGGGCAGCACATCCTACATAGGAGATGTCCCTGGTGTCCCAGAGGGAATTGTGCATGGCTTTGGGGACAGTGGTGCAGATGGAGCCCAGGTCAGTGAGGGCCAGGTTGAGCAAGAAGAAGAACATGGGGTGTGCAGGTGGTGGCTGCAGGCTACGGCGCTGATGATGAGACTGTTGGCCAGGAGGGCAGCCAGGGAGATGCCCAGCAAGAGGCAGAAGTGCAGGAGCTGCAGCTGCCATGTGTCAGCCAATGCCAGGAGGAGGAAGTGGGTGATGGAGCTGCTGTTGGACATTTGCTGTGTCTGGCCATGGGGACCTGTTGATGGAGAAAAGGACAGTGACAAGTCAGGAGAGGCTGCTTTGAGCCAAAGCTGTGCCATTCCCTGCAGACTGTCCCGCTGGGACTCATCCACCCTTGTTCCTTCTCTAGAAAACCTTCATCCAGGTTCCTGCCTGAGCTCCACTTGTGCTGTCTGAGTGTGCCATGAGCAGCCAGGCCTGTGCGTGGGGCTCTCGAAGAGCCATCCCTGCCCTGCTGCCCTAGGATTGTGGCCATGGGGCAGAGGGACAAGGCTGAATATTCAGGATTTGTCAGGGCAATCCCTCCTAATGCAGAAAGGCTTGGTAGCATTTTCACTCACAGTTCCACAGGATAGCAGGAGGGAGTTTTAAGGAATGTTTTCCTACCCATACATCATTCCTGGTTCTCTGAGGTCAGAAATCCCCAGCATTTCTGCTGTACTCAGAGTTTGCCTCAGAGAGATGTGAGAGGCAAAGGGATTCCCTGTGGCTCAGGGCAAGGTGAGGGGCTGGATGGGCTTATTCCCAACTGCCCTGGGTTTGCACCTTTAATGCAATCACAGCACAATCACACTCCCCTGTCACCCTGCTGAGAGCAGAGGGATCACTGAATGTCTCACCCTCTCCAAAGGTCTCTCAGCAAGGTCTCAGCCCCTCCTTCTGCCAAGGACACTCACTGTTCCCTTGGCAAACCCAACAGCATTTCCTCACTTGTGGCATCTCTGCACTTCTCCGTGGGACATTCAGGGAACTCTGAGAGGCTCTGGCACAGATTTGCACCCAGGGGGGAAGCTCAGAGCTTGGAAGGACACAGCAAGGAGATCCCCAGGTGTGCTCATGATGGCATCTCAGGGAGGGAGGCTCAGCTCCTTCCCCTTTCCCATGGACTGCTTTGCCCACAGCCCCACAGGTCACAGGGAAGCTTGGACACCCCATTCCCATGGACACAGCTGCCTGGGAGGAATCCCAAGGGCAGTGCCTGCCTCAGCTGCTGCAAAGCCCAGAGCCTCCCTGAGAGCACCAGATAACAGTGACAGTATCAGAGGAATGCAGAAACAAGAGAAGATGTTGTGGTGCTGTGCCTGAGAGGGCAGGGCAGGGACAGCCTGGCACTCAGGACAGTGTTCCCTGTCCCCAGATGTGCACGGCACCTCCCACACACCAACAGTGCCCTCCTGCCCACAGCACTGCTCTGTTCAGCTCCCTCTCCTTCCCTCATCATCTCCCTGTGCTGCACATGTTCCTCCTGAGAGGAGCCTTGTCCCTGTCAGTGCTCACAGAGCCCATCCCACCCTCTGTGCACTCGCCTGGCCCTACAGAAACCTGCCTGTCTGCAGGGCCCTGCCTGGGGGAGGCTCTGTGTGCAGGTGGGCAAGGGCAGCTGGCAAGAGCCCTGCTGGGCCCTGCAAAGGTGCTGCTGCTGCTGTCCATGGGCTGAGCAGTGGCTGAAGGCCCTTGAGGAGGCTCCCAGCAGACACACTGAGCACCCAAAGGTACAGAGCAGGAGTTATTGTTCTTTGTGTCTGCAACCCTCGGCCCGGGAGCATCGCCCCCCCGGGACATCCCACAGGTGAGCGGGCAGGGGGAGCTCGGCCCAAATATCTCGGGTGATGCCTGGGGTTTTTTTTGGGAGGGAGGGATTTTTGGCCCTTGTAGGACTGCAGCACCTAACCCCAAATATCTTCATTGGCTGCCTGGAGGGTTTTTTTTGGGGGGAGGGGGGCGGGGACGGGGTGGATATTTGGATCTTGCAGGACTCCAAATGTGAGTCACAAATGCCCCTTGGGGGGATATGGGGGAGTCCCCAGCACGTGGGATTTTTAGGGGATCCTGGTGGCATCTGCCGGAGGCATGGGATGGGATGGGATGGGATGGGATGGGATGGGATGGGATGGGATGGGATGGGATAGGATGGGATGGGATGGGATGAGGCCTGGGAAGGGTTGGATGTGGATTGGGGTGGGGGATGAAGTCTGGGGGAGGGGGATGGGTGGGATGGGGCCTGGGATGAGGCAGCCAAAGGTTGGGGGTGATGAAGCCGGGGGGACCCCACTCCTTAGGAGCTTGTGGGGTATCCGGCAGCTGTGAGGGAGTTTTGGGGTACCCCTGATCCTTCGGGGGTGGCACTGGCAGTGGGGGACACGTGGCTCCGGCACCTCTGGACAACATCTGCGCCCCCCCTCGCCCCCAGCGCCCCCGGGAGCGGAATCTGGGGAGGGGGGAGGTGGGGGGCGCCCAGGCCGGGCCCCCCTTGCTGTCCCGGCAACTGGGGGCCGAGTGCGGGGGGAGCCCCGCGGGCATTGCCCGGCCCTGCCCGGCACGGCTGATGCCGCCCGCCCGCGCTGCGCACTGCTCCGGACTGGTGCTGCCAGTGCCGCGCGAGGCGGGGCCGCTTTGGGGACCCCCCAGGGCAGAGCGCTTTGGGCTGCTTTGGGGCTCTGGGCACCTGCAAAACCGGCGCTGGGCACGGCAAGAGCGTGTGGGGGCAGCTGGGGCCCTACTGGTGGCACTGGTGGCGCTGGGAGTCCCCCCGGCCGCGGGGTGAGCGGGGGGCGTGGTGAGAAGGGGGGCTGGGAGCCCAAATGGAGCGAGATGGGGATTAGGGAGGGGCCTGGAACCCCCAAAACCTGTCATAGGGGAGGGGGGTTTCAGGATTGAGGGGAATGATGGTGCAAGGGCAGAAGAGCAAGGGAAAAGAGGGGGCTGGGACCCCGAAAGAGAGCGGGAGGGGGATGGGACACCCCAGTTGAGTTGGGAGGGGTCTGTGGATTGGGAGAAGGATGGGAAAGGGGAGGAGAGGGGAGGGAAAGGTGGGGTTGGCACGGAAGCAGGGCAGTTCCATGGGGGTCCAGCCCTGTCCCCCAGCACTGGATCCCCGGAGCAATTCCCTGGGGCTCTGGGGGAGGTGGATCTGCACTGGGGGTCCCCAAGCCCCCTGTCCATCCCTGGGGCTGATTGGGGGGTTCCCCCCACCCAGCAGCCAGTGCTGCAGCAGCCGTGGGGCAGAGGAGGGTGGGGAATGGGGTTCTGGGGTGGGAGCAGAGGAGGAGCGGGAGGAAGAGGAGGGAGAGAGGAGGAGCAGGAAAAGGAGGAGGAGAAGAACTATGAGATTTCACCACCCACTGTGTCTGCAGCACCCCTGGCTCTGGGATCATTGCCCCCCCTGCATTCCACAGGTCACCAGGGAGGGGGAGCTCACCCCAAAGCTATTGGGAGTCTCTGGGAGGGTGTTAGTTTTTGAGGGGTGTTTGGAACTCACAGATTCTGGAAGTGAGCGCCAGATATCTTTGCATGTCCCTGGTGGGGATTTTTTGGGCTTGAGGGTATGTTTGGATCTTGCAGAACTCCAAAGCTGAGCCATAAATGCACCTTTGGTGGAATATTGGGGGTTCATGTGGGAATTGCCTGCTATCAGCAGGACAGGACATCAGTTTTGGGGATCCCTGAGAGAGCTGGGAGGGTAGAACATTGTACTCCCCAAGTGGAGAGAGCAGAGAGGGGCAATACCGGAGCTGGGGGACCCCTGGCAGCCTGGAGGGGTGGGGGAGGCTGGAGATGAGGCAGGGCTGGGACACTGTGACACTGAAAGGGGCAATGGGGAGAGGGGGAAGCCCCGAGTGCCTGGAGTGGGGGGAGCCTGCAGAGGGGGACCCTGGGAGCCCTTGGAGCCAAAGCACAATCAGGGAAGAAGGGACCCCTGGGAGCACTGAAACCCCACAGCATCCCTAATCAGGACCCAGGAGAAGGGGGATCCCCAGGACCCATGGGAGCCCCAGCAACTTCGAGAATGGGAAACCCCAGAAACCCAAAGAGAGGAGATTGGAAAGGGAGAACTCCTGGGAGGATTTTTCTCAACTCATTTTTATTTTAGGAGGATTTTATAGACACAGAACAGCCGGTGACTTCTAGAGATAGACTTGGGCAGGAGGAACCCCCAGCCCAAGGCACTCACACCTTTTTTTTACCCAAACGAGGATTTCCAATTCCCAAACTTGGCCAGATGGAGGAGGAGGCAGTGAGGAAGAGGAAGATGCCTCAGGACAGTCAGGCAGGTGAGGAGGAAGTCACTGCCCCTTTCCTGCTCTCTTCTCCTCCATCTCCCAGCCCAGCATTGCCCCTGGCTGCAGTACAACCCTGCTGCTGACTCTGTCCTGGTAGGGGTGGATTGGGAGGATCTCCTTCCCTTTCCCTCTGGCGCAGAGGCAAATCCCAAATCCTCTCCTTGTCCTTCTTTCCTCAGACAACAAGCTGAGGAGAGAGACCAGGGAGGACAAGTCCTTACGGCAGAACCTCATGCAAGAGGCCATTTTGAGCAGCTCCATGACCCAGGAATCAAACTGTGAGGAAAAGCCCCAGAGATGCTGCACAAGGAGAGGCTGCAAACCCAGCCCAGGGTGCTCTGAAGAGCAAAGACCCACCCTGTGCCAGGAAGTTGGCAAGAGCTTCAGACAGAGTTCAGAGCTGGAGAGTGCTGTGAAGCTTCATGAGACCGAGAAGCCCTACGAGTGTGGGGAATGTGGGAAGAGCTTCAGAAAGATCTCCAAGCTTATGGACCACCATCGGATCCACACCGGGGAGAAGCCCTATGAGTGTGTGGAATGTGGGAAGAGCTTCAGCCAGAGCTCCAATATGATCCGCCACAAGAGGATCCACACTGGGGAGAGACCCTATGAGTGTTCAGAATGTGGGAAGAGGTTTCAGAGCAGCTCAGATCTCCTCATCCATGAACGGATTCACAGAGACGAGAGGCCTTTTCACTGTCCTGACTGCAGGAAGGGCTTCAAGCACAACTCCCACCTCCTCAGGCACCAGCGCATCCATACTGGGGAGAGACCCTATGAGTGTGGGGAATGTGGGAAGAGCTTCAGCCGGAGCTCCCACCTGATCCGTCACAAGAGGAGCCACACTGGAGAGAGGCCCTATGAGTGTTCCAAGTGCAGGAAGAGGTTTCAGACCAGCTCAGCTCTCCTCTTACACCAGCGGATTCACACAGATGAGAGGCCCTTCCGTTGCCCTGACTGCAGAAAGGGCTTCAAATATAACTCCCACCTCATCAGGCACTGGCGCATCCACACTGGGGAGAGGCCCTTTGAGTGTTCTGAGTGTGGGAAGAGGTTTCAGAGCAGCTCAGATCTCCTCAAGCATCAGCGGATTCACACACAGGAGAGGCCTTTCCGCTGCCCTGAGTGCAGGAAGGGCTTCAAGCGCAACTCCCACCTCATCACACACCGGCGCATCCACACTGGGGAGAGACCCTATGAGTGTCCCGAGTGTGGAAAAGGCTTCAGCCAGAGCTCTCACTTGACACAACACCGATGGAGGCACCAGTAAGGGAAGCCCTGCAAGTGCCCCAAGTGGGGGAAGAGCTTCATGCACTGCTCCGTATTCATCCCCCATCGGAGGACCCTCATTGGGAAGAGCCCTGGTGAATCAGTGTTGTGGTTTGACCCTGGCCAAATGCCAGGCACCTACAAAATCTGCTTTCTCTTCTCTCCCCTGCTGCAGCTGTGCAGAGGGGAGGGGAAAAAAGCCCTAACACACACACACACACACACACACACACGGCTCATGAGTCGAGATAATGAACCGGGCAGGATGCACTGAAGGGTAAAACAGGCTGAGAACTTAAAGTTGCAAAGTGATTTATTGGTAACCTAACCCTAAACAGAGTCAGAGGGGGCAAATGAGAACTAAAAATAAGCTCTTAATAGACTGTTTCTCTGCTTACCCCCCTCCCTCTTTCCCACAGAGGGTTGTGGCAGGCAGGGTATGGGTTTTTTTGGTCAGTCCATGACCAAAATTTCTTCCGCTGTTCAGGGAGAGGAGTCCTCTACTTAGCCATGGGTCCCTCCCACTGGAGACAGTCCTCTGCAAACTTCTTTGCTATGGGTCCAATCTCTCGAGCAGCAGCCACTGGAATCTGCTGCCCCATGAGTTCTTGTCCACAGGGTTCAGAGCTCTGAGCCCAGGCCAGGCTGTTTCCATCCCAAGGAACAAGGCCTTTCCCTGCACTGGGACTCCCACTGGATCACAGCTTCCTCCAGGCATCCACCTGCTCCTCTAGCGTGAGCACCTCCCCACGGGCTGTGGGTGGATCTCTGCACCCCTCGTGGACCCCATGGGCTGCAGGGGGACAATCTGCTTCGCCATGGTCCTCACCACGGCCAGCAGAGGATTGTCAGCTCTGGTGCCTGGAGCACCTCCTCCCCCACCTTCTCCACTGACCTTGGTGTCTCCATGTTGTTTTCCCTCACATATTCTCACCTCCTCCCCATCCTCTGTCTAAAAAGAAGTGCTTGCTCACATTGTTTTGATTTCGTCTTAAATATGATATCACAGAGGTGTAACCAACATCTCTAATTGGCCCAGACTTGGCCAGCAGCATGTCCATCATCTTCAGAGCCATCAGAGATTGGCTCTGCTGGACATGGTGAAAACTTCTAGAACATTCACACAGGACACACAGGAACCATTTTTGTGCCCCTCCCCACCCACTAGCAAAAACTGGGCTAAGCAAAACCAGCTCATGAACACAAGTTTTCTCCCAACCCTTCAGCCACTTCTTCAGGCCTACCACAACAGCTTTTGAAAGGTTTAAGTTTCTCCTAGATGCTAAAGATAGCTTGCTGATGTTCTGGGCTAAGCAAAACTAACATACTCAGGTTGGGAAGGCACCTGGCTGGTGGCTTCCATGTCCTCCTGATTCCCTGTGGCCACCTGGACAAACACAGGAGCAGGAACATCCATCGGGACTAAGACTGACATCAGAAATTCATTGGGAAGAGCTGATTTATTAATGTTGCACCTTAAAAATTGTTACCTGCTGTGTAATTGTTTCTTCTGGTGGCATCAAGAAATGATGGATGATCTTGGAGGTCTTTTCCAACCTGAATAATTTCCTTCTTCACCTAGTCAGAACAACCAAAGCTGAGGTAAAATAAAAAAATTAAACAAAGAGATCTAAAGCTGCACTGTTTTACTGTGCATTTGGGGGTGAATGTGGGGTTGAGGGGAATATTCATGAGGATTTGGATGTTCTGGGGCTGCCCAGGCTGGGGGACAGGACAACAGTCTCATAGCTGTGCTGGCAGAATGTGTCCACCTGAGCCCATCTGTTGTTCAGGAATTCTGGTTTTCTGTCCCAGTCCCTGGCCTGGGTCTCCCCATGTGGGGTGTGCCCCCCAAAGTGCCCAAATCACTGCTGAAGTGCCTGAGCTGCTCCCAGCTGTGGATGTTCCTGTCCACAAGCCTCTCCTGGTCAGTGCCATAGGGGGTGGGAGAGGGTTTGGGGGATCCTGGGGGGGATTGGGGCGGGGGCTTTTGTGGCTTTTCGGGGCATTTCTGGTGCTGAGAGGGAGTATGGCAGTGTCTGTGAGGGAGTTTTGGGGCCCTAGCTGGACTGTGTAGCTTGGAGAGAATTTGGGTAGGTTAACTGAGGGAGATGGAAAGGGTGTTTGGTGGCTCTT
This sequence comes from Lichenostomus cassidix, assembly GCF_008360975.1. Lineage (NCBI taxonomy): Eukaryota > Metazoa > Chordata > Aves > Passeriformes > Meliphagidae > Lichenostomus > Lichenostomus cassidix. Next base: position 3,082,271 of record NW_028147635.1, on the reverse strand, counting down.
GGGCCCATTTATATTGCAGGGAGTGGTTTGGGGGTCCTGTCTGTGTGCTCTGGGGTGGTTTGAGGGCTCTGGGTGTGGCTGTGGGGCTGGTAGAGAGTTTTAGGGCAGTTATGCCCCCCCAGACCCCCAAAGCTGCCACCACATGCTGCCCCCCAAGGTGCTGCTGGGCTTTGGGGGCTCCATGTTGGGGTTTATCCTCCTGATGCTGTAGGAGAAGGTGAGTGGGGGTCCTTAGGGGGTCCTGTGTGTCCCCCAGAGCATGTGTGTGACCTCCACATCCCAATTTCAACCCCTTTTCCCTCCCCACAGGGCTCCTGACCCAGCTCCTGCTCCCCCCAGGAGGGAATTTGGGGAGGGGGCAGAGGGGGTGCACAGCCCCCACCGGGGGATGACCCTGAGCCAGTGCCCTTTGTTTAGCACCAACCTGGGCTTGGGGCTGCAGGAGGAAGAGGCTGATGGGAAGCAGATCCTGCAGGTGGGACAGTGCTTGGGGTCAGGGCAAGGTCCTGCCTTGACCCTGAAGTGCCAGGGGGTCCTAGAGGGACAGGGGACCCTGCTGTGCACAAGCAGCATTGGACTTCTCTGGGGGGAAGTGTGAAGGGGCTGGGGCAGAGTGACTTCCCCAGTGACCTCTCACAACTACCCTGTGATGTCACACAGCCCCCCTGGGATGTCACAGCCCACTCTGGGATGTCACACAGCCATCTTGTGATGTCAAATCCCTCTCTGTGGTAGGACACTACCTCCTCTGTGAAGTCACACAGCGAGTCTGTGATGTCATGGCTGCCCTGTGATGTAACAGCTGCCCTGTGATGTCACACAGTCCCCCCTTTGATGTCTCAACCCACTCTGTGTTGTCACTACCCATTCTGTGATGTCATACAGCCATTCTGTGATGTCATGGCCCACTCTGTGATGTCACAGCCCTATCTGTAATGTCACAACACTGCTCTGTGATGTCACAGCACCACCCTGCAGTGTCACAGCCCACTCTGTGATTCCCCACAGGGAGCTCTGTGATGT
>NW_028147635.1:2936677-3080764 GCF_008360975.1 Lichenostomus cassidix | reverse complement strand
TGCCCCCCCTCCACACTTGTCCTCCCTCGTCTCTCTCCTCAGCTCGTTGTCTGGGGAAGGAAGGACAAGGAGAGGATTTGGGATTTGCCTCCATGCCAGAGGGAAGGGGAAGGAGATCCCACCAATCCATCCCTAGCAGGACAGAGTCAGCAGCAGGGCTGTCCTGCAGTCAGGGGCGATGCTGGGCTGGGAGATGGAGGAGAAGAGAGCAGGAAAGGGGCAGTGACTTCCTCCTCACCTGCCTGGCTCTCCTGGGGCATCTTCCTCTTCCTCGCAGCTTCCTCCTCCATCTGGCTAAGTTTGGGGAATTGGCTAATCCTCGTTTGGGTAAAAAAAAGGTGTGAGTGCCTTGGGTTGGGGGTTCCTCCTGCCCAAGTCTATCTCTGAAAGTCACCAGGTGTTTTGTGTCTATAAATTCCTCCTAAAATAACAATGAGTTCAGAAAAAGCCTCCCAGGGTTCCCCCTTTCCAGTCTCCTGTCTTTGGGGTTCTTTGGTTTCCCATTCTCGAAGCTGCTGGAGCTCCCATGGGTCCTGGGGATCCCCTTCTCCTGGGTCCTGATTAGGGATGCTGTGGGGTTTTGGTGCTCCCAGGGGTCCCTTCTTCCCTGATTCTGCCTTGGCTCTCAGGGCTCCCAGGGTCCCCCTCTTCAGGCTCCCCCCACTCCAGGCACTCAGGGCTTCCCCCTCTCCCCATCGCCCCTTTCAGTGTCACAGTGTCCCAGCCCTGCCTCATCTCCAGCCTCCCCCAGCCCTCCAGGTTGCCAGGGGTCCCCCAGCTCCGGTATTGCCCCTCTCTGCTCTCACCACTTGGGGAGTACAATGTTCCACCCTCCCAGCTCTCTCAGGGATCCCCAAAACTGATGTCCTGTCCTGCTGATAGCAGGCCATTCCCACATGGACCCCCCAATATTCCACCAAAGGTGCATTTATGGCTCAGCTTTGAAGTCCTGCAAGATCCAAACATCTCCTCTGGCCCAAAAAATCCCCACCAGGGGCATGCAAAGATATCTGGCGCTCACTTCCAGAATCTGTGAGTTCCAAACACCCCTCAGAAACAAACACCCTCCCAGAGACCCCCCGATAGCTTTGGGGTGAGCTCTCCCTCCCTGGTGACCTGTGGAATGCAGGGGGAGCAATGATCCCAGAGCCAGGGGTGCTGCAGACACAGTGGGTGGTGAAATCTCATGGTTCTCCTGATCCTCCTTTTCCTGCTCCTCCTCCTCTCTCCCTCCTCTTCCTCCTCTGCTCCTCCTCTGCTCCCACCCCAGAACCCCATTCCCCACCCTCCTCTGACCCACGGCTGCTGCAGCACTGGCTGCTGGGTGGGGGGAACCCCCCGATCAGCCCCAAGGATGGACAGGGGGCTTGGGGACCCCCAGTGCAGATCCACCTCCCCCAGAGCCCCAGGGAATTGCTCCAGGGATCCAGTGCTGGGGGACAGGGCTGGACCCCCATGGAACTGCCCTGCTTCTGTGCCAACCCCACCTTTCCCTCTCCTCTCCTCCCCTTTCCCATCCTTCTCCCAATCCACAGACCCCTCCCGACTCCATTTGGGTGTCCCATCCCCCTCCCGCTCTCTTTGGGGGTCCCAGCCCCCTCTTTTCCCTTGCTCTTCTGCCCTTTCACCATCATTCCCTCAATCCCAACCCCCCTCCCCTGTGACTGGTTTTGGGGGTTCCAGGCCCTTCCTGCCCACTCTGGGGGTTCCAATCCCCATTTCGCTCCATTTGGGCTCCCGGCCTGGGCGCCCCCCACCTCCCCCCTCCCCAAATTCCGCTCCTGGGGGCGCTGGGGGCGAGGGGGGGAACAGGTGGGGTCCAGAGGTTCCGGAGCCACGTGTTCCCCCGCTGCCAGTGCCACCCCCGGAGGATCAGGGGTACCCCAAAACTCCCTCACAGCTGCCGGATACCCCACAAGCCCTTAAGGAGTGGGGTCCCCCCAGCTTCATCACCCCCAACCTTTGGCTGCCTCATCCCAGGCCCCATCCCACCCATCCCCCTCCCACAGACTTCATCCCACACCCCAATCCACATCCAACCCTTCCCAGGCCTCATCCCATCCCATCCCATCCCATCCCTCCCAGCAGACGCCGCCGGGATCCCCTAAAAATCCCACGTGCTGGGGACTCCCCCATATCTCCCCAAGGGGCATTTGCGACTCACATTTGGAGTCCTGCAAGATCCAAAAATCTGCCCCCTCCCCCCCCATTGCCCCTCCCCCCAAAAAAACCCCTACCGGGCAGCCAACAAAAATATTTGGGGTTAGGTGCTGCAGTCCTACAAGGTCCAAAAAGTCCCCTCTCCCAGAAAGAACCCCAGGCATCGCCCAAGATATTTGGGCCGAGCTCCCCCTGCCCGCTCACCTGTGGGATGTCCCGGGGGGGCGATGCTCCCGGGCCGAGGGTTGCAGACACAAAGAACAATAACTCCTGCTCTGTACCTTTGGGTGCTCAGTGTGTCTGCTGGGAGCCTCCTCAAGGGCCTTCAGCCACTGCTCAGCCCATGGACAGCAGCAGCAGCACCTTTGCAGGGCCCAGCAGGGCTCTTGCCAGCTGCCCTTGCCCACCTGCACACAGAGCCTCCCCCAGGCAGGGCCCTGCAGACAGGCAGGTTTCTGTAGGGCCGGGCGAGTGCACAGAGGGTGGGATGGGCTCTGTGAGCGCTGACAGGGACAAGGCTCCTCTCAGGAGGAACATGTGCAGCACAGGGAGATGATGAGGGAAGGAGAGGGAGCTGAACAGAGCAGTGCTGTGGACAGGAGGGCACTGTTGGTGTGTGGGAGGTGCCGTGCACAGCTGGGGACAGGGAACACTGTCCTGAGTGCCACGCTGTCCCTGCCCTGCCCTCTCAGGCACAGCACCACAACATCTTCTCTTGTTTCTGCATTCCTCTGATACTGTCACTGTTATCTGGTGCTCTCAGGGAGGCTCTGGGCTTTGCAGCAGCTGAGGCAGGCACTGCCCTTGGGATTCCTCCCAGGCAGGTGTGTCCCTGGGAATGGGGTGTCCAAGCTTCCCTGTGACCTGTGGGGCTGTGGGCAAAGCAGTCCATGGGAAAGGGGAAGGAGCTGAGCCTCCCTCCCTGAGATGCCATCATGAGCACACCTGGGGATCTCCTTGCTGTGTCCTTCCAAGCTCTGAGCTTCCCTCCTGGGTGAAAATCTGTGCCAGAGCCTCTCAGAGTTCCCTGAATGTCCCATGGGGAAGTGCAGAGATGCCACAAGTGAGGAAATGCTGTTGGGTTTGCCAAGGGAACAGTGAGTGTCCTTGGCAGAAGGAGGGGCTGAGACCTTGCTGAGAGATCTTTGGAGAGGGTAAGACATTCAGTGATCCCTCTGCTCTCAGCAGGGTCTGATTTCTTCCCAGGGTGACAGGGGAGTGTGATTGTGCTCTGATTGCAGCCAAAGGTGCAAACCCAGGGCAGTTGGGAACAAGCCCATCCAGCCCCTCACCTGAGCCTCAGGGAATCCCTTTGCCTCTCACATCTCTCAGTGTCAAACTCTGAGTACAGCAGAAATGCTGGGGATTTCTGACCTCAGAGAACCAGGAATGATGTGTGCGTAGGAAAACATTCCTTAAAACTCCCTCCTGCTATCCTGTGGAACTGTGAGTGAAAATGCTACCAAGCCTTTTTGCATTAGGAGGGATTCCCCTGACAAATCCTGAATATTCAGCCTTGTCCCTCTGCCCCATGGCCACAATCCCAGGGCAGCAGGGCAGGGATGGCTCCTGGAGAGCCCCACGCAGAGGCCTGGCTGCTCATGGCACACTCAGACAACACCAGTGGAGCTCAGGCAGGGACCTGGATGAAGGTTTTCCCAGAGAAGGAACAAGGGTGGATAAGTCCCAGCCGGACAGTCTGCAGGGAATGGCACAGCTTTGGCTCAAAGCAGCCTCTCCTAACTTTTCACTGTCCTTTTCTCCATCAACAGGTCCCCATGGCCAGACACAGCAAATGTCCAACAGCAGCTCCATCAGCCACTTCCTCCTCCTGGCATTCGCAGACATGCAGTAGCTGCAGCTCCTGCAGTTCTGCCTCTTGCTGGGCATCTCCCTGGCTGCCCTCCTGGCCAACAGCCTCATCATCAGCGCCGTAGCCTGCGGCCACCACCTGCACACCCCATGTTCTTCTTCCTGCTCAACCTAGCCCTCACTGACCTGGGCTCCATCTGCTCCACTGTCCCCAAAGCCATGCACAATTCCCTCTGGGACACCAGGGACATCTCCTATGCAGGATGTGCTGCCCAACAAGTTATTTTTGGTTTTTCATTTCAGCACAGTATTATCTCCTCACCATCATGTGTTATGACCGCTCTGTGTCCATCTGCAAACCCCTGCACTGTGGGACCCTCCTGGGCAGCAGAGCTTGTGCCCACATGGCAGCAGCTGCCTGGGCCAGTGGCTTTCTCACTGCTCTGCTGCACACAGCCAATACATTTTCCCTGCCCCTGTGCCAGGGCAATGCCCTGGGCCAGTTCTTCTGTGAAGTGCCCCAGATCCTCAAGCTCTCATGTGCACACTCCATCCTCAGGGAACTTTGGCTCATGGTCATTACTGCTTGGATAACTTCTGGCTGTTTTGTGTTCATTGTTTTCTCCTATGTGCAGATGTTCAGGGCTGTGCTGAGGATCCCCTCTGAGCAGGGACAGCACAAAGCCTTTTCCACATGCCTCCCTCACCTGGCTGTGGTCTCCCTGGTTATCAGCACTGCCATGTTTGCCCTTGGTGCTGCAGAGAGCTCAGGGCAGCTGGGAGAGCTTGGAGGGAGCTGGGCTGGGCTGAGAGAAGCTGGAAGAGAAACCCATCAGTGTCCATCTCAGCCTGTGTGAGCGTGCAGGGGGAGGATTGAGCCCAGGGCTTGTGGGGCAGAGCCAGGGCCTGGGGAAGGGATGGAAAACAGGCAAGTGGCTGAGAGAGGAGGCTGCTCTGTGCCCTTGGTGGCACGGACAGAGCAGGGAGGGAGCCCAGGACATTTGTCAGCCCAGCCTCTGTCCCCAGCCATTGCCAGCCCTGGCTGCTCAGCCCAGGTTTGCAGGTGAGTTTGGCTGTGCCCCAGCTCCATCCTGCTGCGGGGCTCAGGGCCTGTTCCCGGCAATGGCCAGCCCTGCCCAGCCTCTCTCCTGGCCTCGAGCCCGGCAGAGCCTGGGGCAGGGCTGGCTGGGAAGGCCCACAGGTGCCACAGGGCTGTGCAGGAGCTTGGAGAGGCTGCCCAGCAGGGAGGCCATGGGGGCACAGAGCCCCAGGGGCTGCTGTGGGCACCACGGCACAGGGGCTGTTCCCACCCGGAATGCTCCTGGCCTGGGCTGGGCTGCACAGGGGGCTGTGGCACCATGGCTGGGACAGTGGGGCACAAAGGGGCCACGGAGCTGCTGCCGGGGGTGACAGCAAGGCCAGGAGCAGACAAGGAATTTCTTATCTATTTAGGCTGTATTAGGAAATACTTGGATTCAATATCAATTGGAAATTGCGCATATTAATGTATTAACAGGAAAAAAAACCTAAACAGGACCTAAAAAGTCTTTTCCCTCTGTTCTTCAAAATATAATATATTTACTTTGAATAAACTTCTGAAATCTGCCTAATTAATTACAGAAGGTTTGAAAACTTACATCAAATTATTGCCAGAGGCTTGCCTTGTTGAGGTATTTTAAATGTTAATGAGCCCTCGAGCACTGAATTGCTGAAGATTTGAAGTCTGAACAAGCCTCTGGAGAAGTAAAATTCAGCAGCAACCTCCAAGTTGCTGAGGATGTCAGCAGTCACCACTGAGGCCATCCCTGCCAAGAGACTGTGGGGGCAATGAGCAGACAAGGAGAGCATCCCTGGGGCTGGGGAAGCAGAACGCAGAGGCACCTCTGGGTCCAGGTGGGAAATGAACTGTGGAATGTGGCTGTGAAAGCCCTGCCTGGGCTGTGCCAAGCAGGACAGCCAAGCCCTGACTCCCATGCCCTGGGAATGGGGCTCTGTGGCCTCATAGCATGCTTGTGGCTCTCCTGGGAGCAGTGGGATGTGGGCTGTGGAATGGTGAGTGCAGGTGTAAGGCCCCAAACAACTCTCTCAATGAGACCTTTGAAAGGAATTACAGTTGTTTGTGGACTCTGAGTACAAGGCAATATTCCTATGGGAACGATCCCTGGATAGAAGGAAATGTGGTGGTGCAATCCCAAATCTGCCCATGGATGCCTGGAGGAGAAGGACAGTTCTTTTCCACAGGAAGGACAGCAGAGAGCCCCAGTGTTTCAGTGGCAGATGAGAAGCGACTCTCAACATGTCTAGTTCGGCTGCAGCAGTCAGGTGGCTCCTGGGAGGCCAAACCAGCCAGACCTGTGCTATGTTCCCTTGGTTTTATGGGCCCTGTAGTGTCACAATGGCACTTGGTTCCATGGGGGTTCATGGTGTCACAATGGTCTTCTTTGGTTCCACAGTGTCATAATTAAGCATTAATTACATGAGGTCACTCTGTGTCACCATGGTGCTTTGGTTCCATGCAGCTCTGCAGTGTCACCATGTCCCCTTGGTTCCATGAGGCTGTGAAATTTCTTAATGGTCTCTCCATGGTTCCATGAGGCCTTGCAATGTCACAATGGACCCTTAGCTCCACGGGGTCTCACAGTGTCACAATGGTCTCCTGTGGTTCTGCAGTGTCACAATGGACTCTTGGTTCTATAAGGCACTGCAGTGTCCCAGTGGCCTCCTGGTTTGATGAGGTCCTGTAGGGTCACAATGGCCCCTTTGCTTCCATGAGGCCCAGCAGTGTGAAACTGGCCCTTGGTTCCACAACCCCTGCAGTGTCACAATGGTCCCTTGGTTCCATGGAGCCACACACAGTCACTATGGTCCCCTTGGTTCCATGAGGCCATGCAATGTCACAGTGGTCTCCATGATTCCATGAGGCTCAGCAGTGTCACAATGGTCCCTTGGTCCCAAAAGGCCCCACAGTGTCACAATGGTCTCCTTAGTTCCATGGGGCCCTGGGGTGGTGCATTCCTCCCTCCCCTTCTCAGGCTGCCCTGCGATCTGAGAAATGCTCCTTAGGCCTCAGCCTTGGCCAACAGCCCCTGGGCTCAGCTCCTCTGCAGCTGATCACAAACACTGTCTGCTCCCAGGCACTGCTGCTGTCCAACCAGCTCCTGCTTTCTTTAGGAGCAGCCTTGGGAACTGGTTTTCTTCCCTCAGTGGCACAACATCCCTGTTCTCACAGTGTCAGAGAAAGCTGTTGATGCGAAGTGCAGCCAGGATGGAACATTGCAGTGACTAAAGCCCATCTCTTGGGGCCCTATCAACAGGGCTCCAAAAGGAGCCCCTTGGAGCTCTCCTGGAGCAGTGAGCTCCCTCTGAGTGGGGCCTCTCTGAGCCGGGAACTCTCCCGTTTGCTGCACTCGGGGCATCCCCGAACAACGAGGGACCCTGGGCCGATCCCCCCACTCCTCCAGGCTCAACCCTTCGCCTGCTGGGGAGATGCAAAAGCATCCCCAGTGAGCATTTCCCTGCCCTCCAGGGCAATTTCTGACAGCTCCCTGGCACTGCCTCTTTCTGTCTGTGTGCACACACGTGTGCCTGTGCTCTGGAAATGGGGGAGAAATGCTGCTTTGGGAGGTGTTGAAGTGCCTTGGATATCTGAGTGAGTTAGGCCTGTAAGTGAGGTTCAGTCATAAGGTATGAGCTAAGTGAAATGCTGCTCAGGGCTGGTTTTTTGCTAAGTTGTTAAGTTTAAGGTATAAGTTCAGGTTAATGTAGAAGTTAAGTTCTTTTAAGTTTGAGGGCTGTTAAGCTTTTAGGCCATATTCCTTTTATCCTTGCCCTCACTGTCCTTTTGTGTCACACACCCACCTAAACACACACACACACACAGAGGGACAGTTCTTGGTTCATTTCTGGTTTGATTGCCTGGATTTGCTTGCTTTTGTTGCTTTTTTCCCCTGGTGTGCCTGAACTGTGCAGTCAGGAGCAGAGTGACTCTTGCCAAGGAACTTTGTTGTTCTGTGACTTAATATTAAATCTGGTGTTTGCTGATCCTTTGCTGGGGATTTTTTAATTGCTCTCAAGCCCTCATTCATAAGAGAGTGAAGGAGCCCTGGGCCAGGCTCTTGCCCTGGGGGACACAGGGACACTGCTGGGGCATCCCTGTACCCCTGTCCCACCCCCCAGGGCCCTGTCCCCTCTGTCCCCGTGTCAGGCTCTGGGGGTCGATCTCGTGGAACATCCTGTGGGGGAGGCTGTGGCACTGGGGGGCAGGGGGGACCTGGGGGGACAGGGGACCCTGCTGTGCACGAGCAGCTTTGGACTTATCTGGGGGAGCTGTGAGGGGGGCTGGGGCAGAGTGACCTTTGCAGTGACCTCACACAGCCATCCCCTGGGTTGTCACAGCCTATTCTGTGATGTTTCACAGTCCTCCTGTGACATCACACAGTCACCCTGTGTTGTCACAGCCCGCTGTGTTATCTCACACAGCCTTTGCTATGATCACATAAATCTGCCCTGTGATGTCACAGCCCATTCCATGATGTCACAGCCTATTCCATGATGTCTCACAGCCATTCCATGATGTCACAGCCCCCTTTGTGATGTCACATCACTGCCCTGTGGTGTCACACAGTCCACTCTGTGACCTCCCAGCCTGCTGTATGAGCATTATACATGTATGAGATTATACAGCCACACTGGGATGTCACAGCCTGCTCTTTGATGTCACACAACCAACCAGTGATGCCACAGCCCACTTGATGATGTCACATATCACACCCTGCTGTGGGATGTCACATTCTGCTCTGTGGTGTCACAAGCCAGTCAGTAATGTCATACAGCCCACTCTGTGGTGTCATACAGCCACTCGATGTTATACATCTCACTCTGTAGCTGCACAGCTTGCTTATATTATGAGGCCTCCAAACCCCTTCTAGGGAGATTTTTGAGTCCTCTCTGATGTTTTTGAGGAAGGAAAAATATTGGTCAAAGTGCAAGGAAAATGGAGTGTCATTTTTTCCCAAATTTTACAGTGACAGAAGAAGGGTCAATATCTTTAAACTAAATGAGAGTGGATTTACATTCGTTATAAGAAGGGAATATTTTACAATTAAATGGTCACAAAACTTCAAGTGTTTTTCCAGTTGCTGCCCCATCCCAGGAATTATCCAAGGACAGGAGCTTTGTGCAACCTGACATAGTGAAACTCCTCCTCTCCCCAAGGATGGAACTCCTGTTGTGTGGGTTCTCTGATGTGCTGGATGACCTCACAGTACTTCTGGCCAGAATGTCAGCTGAGGGCCAAGCAGGCTGCTGCAGTGGCAGTGACCTCACAGCCATCACCATTGCAGCCATGTTCCCTGGGCCTGGCTCTCCCCATTCCATGAGCTCCTGTTCTGTCACCAATGGCCTCCTGAGTTCCAACAAGGCCCCACAGTGTCACAGTGTCCCCTTCATTCCATGAGGTTCTGCAGTGTCACAATGCACTCCTGGGTTCCATGAGGCCCCACTGTGTCACAATGACCCCTTGGTTCCATGAGGTGCCACAGAGTCACAGAGGTCTCCCTTCATCCTTGAGGCCCCGCAGTGTCACTTTGGTCTCCATGGTTCCATGTGGCCGCAAAGTGTCACAATGATCTCTGTGATTCCATTGGGAACACAAAAGCTTTGCATAAACATTGAGCAACACCTGCTTAACACAGCTGGGCACATCTGTTTGTATTTAAAAGAGGGTTTAAAGGTGAGAATGGCACCATCAGCTTCCTGCAACTGAGATCAAGGGAAAGGACAGGGACAGAGAATTCTGCTTCAAGACTCAGCCAATTCTGCTTACAGAGATCATTTCTGCTCACATTGTCCCTTGTAGAAAGGTGACATCATCAGAGGCAGCCTGTACTGAGCATGTGGTTCCTGAGTGGGGTTTGTTGTTTAGGAAACCTGCTCAGGCTTTTCCATTCTTTCCTCACAAACAGGAAAACTCCTCCTGGGCCTGTGTGCAGGCAGAGGCCTGAGGAGAGCAGGTGGGACATGGAGCAATGGGCTGGGACAGCCAGCTGCAGAGCTCAGGGGACAAGTTTGTGATGCAGGGAACAGGGATGTCAGTGCCAGGTGGGCAATGTCAGCCATGGTGAGGTTGGGGGTGAGGAGCAGGTTGTCCCAACAGGGTCAGCCCTCAAGGGTCTCATTCTTCTACATGCCCAGGCCTCCTAAGGAGACATTCAGCATCAAAGTCACTTGGGGAATGCTTCTATCACCTCCTCTCTGAACAGAAAAATAAAAAAAATTATTTCCTTGATTTAAAAGAAAAGTCATGGGTTGCACTTTGAAATCTTCCTCCTTAAAAGAACCTCTGTCTGATGTAATTGTTCAGTGGAAATGAACTTTCATTGCTCCCTTAGATGAACTAAGGGTTCAGTGAGCTTTTCTTTCTTCTTCCAGGTTATAGTACCCTTTTGAAAGGAATTTCAGGCAAGTTCAGCAGTGGGGAACTCGTTGCAATTATGGGTCCTTCAGGAGCTGGGAAGTCAACGCTGATGAATATTCTGGCAGTATTGTGATAATGGCTGCAAGTTCCCCACACCCCTTTCTTAACGACTGTACTTGTCACCTATTGTCCTGCCTTCCCTACTCCACACAGTCCTAGCCACGCCCCCGTTTCCCCTATTGGTTCCTGTACCCTAACCCCACGTGGCCCTGGCCACTCCCTCGGGTTTCCCCTATTGGTTCCTGTACTCCTAACTCCGCCCCTGTACCTCCCCTGTACCCAGAGGTCACTGGGCCTGTGTGCTGTCCCTGCCCCTCTCTGTTTCCCTATAAAACCCCTTACCCTCCGCCATCTTGCTGTCTATGCTCCACGTGTGTCTATGCTCCACATGTGCTGAGCATGTGAGGCCTTCGCCCTCGAGGCATCTCTGCCTCGGGGAGGTCGTTGGCCTCTGCTGCACCATGCGAATAAACATCTTCCATGGACACAACGCATAGACCCTCCTCGCCTCCTTTATCACTGCCGGTTGTGGAAGCAGACGAACCAGAGCTAGCCTTATGGCTCCCCGGCCGGTGAGAGCGCAGTGTCCAGCCCTGGGACAGAGGGTTTGGAGCACTGAGGCGCTGAACCGGGCTGGGTAGAGAAGCTCTAGGGTAAAGTCTGCTGCAACATCCTCTAAACCGCAACATGGCAGGATACAGGTCAGTACCAATGAAAACCCTGAGTTAAGATAACATCACTGAGCCTGAGGGCTCCTTGGAGACAACAGCAGAAGAAATTTTAGCCTAGAGTTTGTCAAACACAGGCACTTCAAAGCTTTTGAATTAGGTTCTTATTGCTTATATTTTTTCTGTGTCCTGTTCTGGTCACTTGGGATTTATCTCTTAACAGGTCTGCTCCAAAAATAAGAAGCAATTTAAAATCAAAAAAACAGACATAAAGAAAACCTCCTTTTTTTGGCTGTGTAAGAAATCTGACTCAGTGTCTTGTGTTTGTGATGTTTTTTAAGTCACATAAACACTTGAAAAATCTACTCTTTTTAGTTGTCACTTCATAATGTTGATGTCTTCTTGACCAAACTGCAATGACTGAAGTGACTGTGCTTCATCTTTCTAAATCCCCTCTTGTATGGCCAAATACAAAGTGTCTCTGTCATGTTGTACTGTAGTGTTTAGAAGGAAATTTCAGCTTTGGTGTAGCTGGATTTGCACCATTATTTGCTTTGCAGAGTGGAGTAAAAGCTTTACATTCCCAACAGAAGCTAACTGGCAGCCCACACAGAGAGCTGAAGGAGGCCCAGGTGGGCTTGCTGCATGCTGGTCCAAGGGGAAAGTTGGAACCAAATCCCTTTTTCTTGCAGATTGAGCCTCTGTCTTTCTGTCTCCAGGGCTGTCTGGGGTAAGACATGCTAACCCAGCCAGGAGCTGTGGATATGTGAGTTCTGGCAGCGACCTGCTTCTCCAGAGTGAGGGACAAGGCCAGCCCCAAAGCCAGTGCTGAAAGGTGTTCTTGGTGCTGGACAAGGCCAGGCTGGCCTTGAGCAGGGATGGCCTGCAAAGGGGACCTTCCCACCTTGGGCTGCTGACAAAGGGCAGCTGGTGGCCTTCCACCAAATGCTTCTTTTGTCCAGCTCTTGCAAATGTTCCAGCCAGCATCAATTCCTGCTGCTCACACCAGCCCCTTCCCAAGCAGGAGGAGTTTTGTGGAGGCAGCCTGACAGCTTAGTGGCAGGAGAATACAAGACTCAGCTGAGAGTTCCCAACTCTCTGCCAGAAGCTGCATCCACAGCCCCTTCTCTCTTCTGGTTGTCTCAGACAGGTGTGGAGGAAGTGGCAGGAAATCACTGAGCCTGGAAGGGCAAGTGGAAGGAGGAAAGGCAGTAGCAGGTCCCTGGGGCCTCCCCTTGGGAGCAGGGAGAGCCATCCAAACCTGGCCCTCTGCTGCCTTGTGGAGATAAGAGTGACAAAGCCAGCAATCCTCTGCGGGAGGCTGGAGCCATCTGTGAATATGAGCATGGAAATCTCACCTTGTAAAACAGAGAAAAAGGTGTCCTTGGGTGTTTGCAATGGTCTGAGCCACCTGGTCTAGTTGAAAGTGTCCCTGACCATGGCAGTGGGGTTTTTAAGAAGGTCTTGTAAGGAGACCTCTTTAGAAGGTCTTTAAGGTCCTTTGCAACATTATCCCCTCTGTGAGTCTGTTAATTCCAAGCCCATAGTGACAAAGAGAACACAAGAAACCTGGGTGTCCCACTACATTATTGGAAGTTGTTTCCCCTGGAGACAGGTTTGTATTTGGAGACATTTTCACGGTCCTACAGTATTTATGTGTGACTTTCCCTGGTTCAGTGCCACAACAGATGCCAGAAGAGATGATTTGCAAGCACAGAATTGGTTAACCTGCTTGTGAACCTGAAGGGAGAAGTGGCTTTGTGTTATTGCAGTGTCTACACCATACAGGTTACATTTGTTTTGCAGTTTGAATATGCAATGTTCATACACAATGCTTCTATAAGCATAAATAGCAGCTTTAAATCCTAATTCCTTCTTCACACAAGGATGTGTAACCCATCAGAAATATTTAACAAGGAGCCATATTAGCTTTGGCCTTGATGGTATGGGTTGTTTAAAGTGTGTGATGAGTAATGGGAGCTCGAACAAATAGCACTCTTTCTAATTCGGGTTTGTTCTTTGTCAGCCCTGCTGCATAGAAATCTCTTCTTTACAGCAGAGACAAAATGAAATTCCTTAATACAGATGAGAATTGTGCAATTCAGGCTGATTGAAGGGGAAGTTCTCTGTTATTGTGAAAAGATAAACTAAATGACCTGTTTGCTGTACATCCTGGAGGAGGCTTTGAAGTGAAGAGTGAAAAAGAAAAAATATTTTCCTTACGAAGTATCTTGAAAGAGTTGTTTTGGTTTATCAGAAGCAGCTGCACTGATCATGACCTCCACAATTCCAAATGCACAACAAAGACTTACTTGACTTAATCTGGCCACAATTTGGAGCTGCAATTCCAAAATCTCATCAAATAGGTTGTTATGCTATAATAACGAATGAGAGCAGAAGAAACAACATTTCTCATCAGGGTTTTGGGTTGGAAAGGCCATTTAATTTATGCTCCCTCAGCTGCCAGCCTAAAGTCTGCTGTGCAAACCTTAGGTGTACATTGGGACTTTATGTATTTCTTTAGCATCAACACAGGTGCAAACCTGGTGTAAAACCCTCCACACATCGCCCTGATTTCCAGGGACAGAACTTCTCTGTTCCAGCATAAAACTGACTTTTCCTGCTCCAGCAGGGAACAGCCCCCATCCCCCTGTGCCACCCCATCCCTCTTCTCCTCAGCAGACACCAGCCCGAGCTGTCAGCAGTGTCCTGCCTCAGGTCTGAGCACAACTTTTCTGTCAACAAAGGATCTCCTGGACCCTGTGCAGACTTGGCTGTGCAGCAGGATGGAGACCATCTACGGGGAGCAGTGGTGGCTTGCAGAGATCTCACAGAGCTGCATCCTGCACACTCTCTGTATGTATGGGCCAGACCAGGAGATCATGACCCAGAGCTTGCAGGACATCCTGGAGGAACACACAGTGCCACTGGTCCAGGGCACCACTGACATCATTGTGAGGCAGTGCAGAGAGGAGGCCCAGAGGCTTCTGTGCTCCCACACTGCTGTGGGTGAGGATGACAGCCCAGCAGCCAGCAGCAGCTCCAGCAGCTCCAGCAGCTCCAGCAGCTCCTTGCCTTGGATGGGGACTCCAGCCAGCATCCCTGCAGTCTCAATGGAGGAGGAAGAAGCTGCCACTACATAGGCTGCCCACCCCAGGGGTCACAGGCACCCCCAAATTGTGGCTGTGTCTGCAGGGCTGGACCAGTCCCAGGAGGAGCCAGAACAGGAGTGGGGATGGTGGTAGGTCCCTCTGCCCAGAGCAGCAGGCCCACACCCTCTGGATCAGTATCATGTTGTCTATAATTTGTTTGTGGATTTGTTCGGGTTTTTTGTTGTTGATCAGAAGGTTTATATATTTTGGTCTCAAAGAGCAGATAAGGTTCAAATTAAAAGATTGCTGCACACAGTAGATAAATGCTAAAAAAGGTTTGGAATAATCTCTGTTATATGGGAGTATGTGGTAGGCAACTCAAATATCTGTGCAAACATGAAAATAATAGATATTACTTGATTTCATTTGGGAGTGCTTTCTATAATTATGGTATAGGCTCAAAATTTATTGCCAACTCTTACATCAGTATGCTTATAATAAAAAGTCTAAATGAAATAAATCACCATCAAACCTTTTAAATTCATTAATTTCAATTTTGCAAAACCTTCCTACATGTGATGGTATTGCAGCCTCCTAAGCTCCTGAAGCTCTCACTCACCTCAGCTCAGTTTGGGCAGGAAGGGGATGGTTCTGTTTGTGAGATGTGGGGACAGGAGGAGGGAAGACTTTGCAAACGCTGTCACCAGGGCAGGGCTGTTTTCATTCATGGTGACAAGTGGTAGTACTTAAGCTTTTTATTTACTGAGAGTGAGGTGCTGAAGGGCAAAACTTCTCAGGAAGAAGGACAAGTTTCACTTCCAAAGGAGGGTGATTGAAGGGGAAAAGTGTCATTCGTCTTTCATGGAAGGTGTTTCATTTTTAACAAATTATTTTTGCTGAAGATGTACCTAGACAGCACTGATTTAGAGCATTTTATCAGACTCCCAGAGTATCCTCACATCTGTTTTGCCACATTTTCTCTCTCTGTTTCATTGTGAATGATTTCTCCTCCCCGGGTGGCTCCTGCTTGGAGCTCTCTGCTCAGTGGAGTCCCGTTTGCTCAGCAGCCTTTGCAGCGAGTTATTCCCCAGCGTGTGGCTCTGCTGCCATCCCAAATCTGCGGTTTCACTGCCCAGCCTGACTGAGACTGGGGAGCTGCTGGGCATGGCTGGAGAATTTCCCCCAGTCCCTTTCACTCACTGCCAAAACCCTGCAGCATCATCGTGTTTACATCTGCTCATTGTTTTGAAAAGCACAGCTTAATGCTTATTTCAGATAAAAAATTTGATTTATTGAAGATTGCTGCACTTGATGCATAAATACACAAATATCAAAATAAGTTAAAGATTTAAATTTATTACAGATTTCTAAAACCAAACAATAAAAAATATTCAAATATCAATTTTAGTTTAACAAAACTAATTTATTACATCATATATATAAATTATATTATATTATATTATATTATATTATATTATATTATATTACATTATTAAAATATAGTACAGAAATAATATTAAAACCAGACATAAATAGAAATAGAAATCTAACTATACAAACATCAATCTACCTATCTAAATATCCATATATAATTATATGAATCTATAAATATATCCTGAAGGGATTTCAGAAGCCCCATCTTCACACGTTCTCCCTCTGTCTCTTCCTCCCATGCAGCGCAGCCCTCCTAGACAGGGACAGCAGATGAACATCTGGGAAGCAAAGGGAACACTGAGTCAATATCGGGACATTTCCCTGGGCAGCAGCTGCACTTGTGTGAGGGAAGAGAAAATCTCAGAGCCTCCCCAGCAGGGTGAGAAAGAAAAAGCAGGCTGAGCCTCAGCCCCAGCCTGCCTCACCAGCCCTGTGGCCTCACCCAGGCTCTCGGGGGGCAGCAGCAGCAGCTCCCTGTTCACTGCTCTTGCTGGTGCCCTTCAGCTTCTCCCTGATGGTTCTTGTCACTCTCTGGATGTTCTTGAGGCATTTAGGGAAGCTGTGGCAAAATTGTACACACAGGAATTGGTTCCAAGGCCTGGCAGAGCCACAGTCCTGGACCCCTCTGTGCTCCCTGCTGGCTCCCTCCATCCCCTCAGCCCTGCCATCCCCTCAGCAAACCCACAGCCCCCCCAGTTCCTTCAGACCCCCACAGTCCATTCTGACACATCGAGTCCCCTTAGACCTGCCACCCCCCTCAGCCTGTGCCACTTCCCTGTGCCCTCAGCCCCCACCATCCCCTGCAGCTCACCCTGAACCCACAGCTCCACCATTCCCCTTTCCTCCCCCACACCCCTCAGCCCCACAGTCCCCTCAGCCCCACCAGCACCTCAAGCTCACTGTCCCTTCAGTGTCACCTCTCCTCAGCCCCGTCAGCCCCTCAGTCTCACCGTCCTTCAGCAGCTCCTCAGGGGACACCAGCTGCTCTCCCTGCTCTAGGGACACCTGAGGACACCTGGAACTGCTGCTCCGCCCGGGCCGGCCGCCAGCTCGGACCCAGCACGGGAAGAGGGGACAGAGGGGACATGGGGGAAAAGCAAAAGATGAAATAGGAAGCAGAGCAGGGAAAGAGGTTAAAATGCAAACTAGGCCTACACAAATATCAATTCATGTACCTAAATATTCACATAACTCTAACTCTGCACATTTCTAAATATAACTTTATATATAAAAGTTACTCTAATTACATATAATTGTATCTATGCAAATTATAAATCTAACTACATATATATAAAACAATCACATCAATAATTATATACATATAAATGGATAGAAATCAAACTATACAGATTTGTAACTATAAGTATATATCCACACAATTCTGTAAACCTAGAATGAAACTATAAAGAGAAAAAAATGGAATTATTAATATATGTAAATGTAATATAAACAGAGGGATCCCACCTGTCTGATCTTCACAGGCTCTCCCTTGGTCTCCGTGTCCCACGCAGGGCAGCCCTCCTGGCGAGGTAGATCAGATGGATGTCTGGGAAACAAAGGGAACACTGAGTCAATATCTTGCCTTCATGAATGTTTCCCTTTGGAAGGAATTGTACTTCTGTCAAAGATTGTAAAAGATCGCCTGAAAGGCAAACCCTCACGTGGGAATTAGAGGCCTCCTCTTTACAGAAGAGGGATCCTTCCAAGTTTTCTAAACTTCAGAACTTTTGGAGTATCCCAATAAAGTTGCAGCACCCACAGTGAAAATGGCACCCAGGGGAGCTTGAAACACACACAGTCCCAGCTCACACAAAGAACCCAGCCTTGGTCTTTCTCTGTGCTCACAGAGACACCTCAGTCCTCACTGAAATGGCTGAAGCTGAAGGGTGATGTGAGCTGAGTTACAAACCAGCACTGGTCCCTGGCATCTAAAAAGTGCTCTCTGCAGTGAGCAACAGCTCCTCCAAATCAAGCAGCAGCTCTGGGATGAAGAGCTGGCAGGGAAAGAGCTCCCTACGAGGCCTGCAGGCTGCACCAGCTTTGCTCGAGAATGCAGATACAAAGTGCTCTCTCTCTCCTATTAGTTCTCACTAATCTGAGGAAATTTAAATTTTTCCTTTAGCTACTGCATTTGTGTTCTGCGATTTGTTTGGCCTCAGAGGTTCTACTGGTTGTATTTTTAATGTGTCTCACTACAGCTGTCACCAGACCTGTACTACATTGATTTAATGCTTTCAGACACAAAGCTCAGCCTTCTACTCTGACATTTTGTTGGCATTTTCCCCGGTTACTTCAAGAGTCACTCAGCGCTGCCTCCAGAGCACTGCCACCCTGCAGCAAACCTATCCATGCACTTCAGCTGGAAACTGGGACAGCCAGCTTGGTGACACAAGTGCCAGAAGGTCAGCTTTGTTCACTGCTCTCTTGCCACACCACAGGACTCAGGGTCAGTGCTGCCAGAGAAGCGTGGAGGGCAGGGCTCCACCGGGGAGGCTGTGCCAGTGCCCTGCTGGAACTCAAGGCACCAGGAAGCACCAAGCCTGCAGACAAGAACTCAACTCCTCTGATCTCCCTTCCTGCCACAGGCAGGCTCACAGCAGCCATCTCAGACCTCTCTCAACCAATGTAGGCTCTCTCCTTACCAAGCTCCTCGGGCTCCAGGGAACTGCTCCCATGGCTCACGGTGCCAGGCAAAGCTCTCTCTGCTGCAGCCATGTTCTCAGGCTCCCCTCCTGAAGACTCAGGGGCGACACCAGTGTTCCCCTTAAAAGAAAACCAGAAAGAAAGAAAACCCAAAGATCACTCACTGTTTTCTGCAGGGACACAGTAGTTCAGAGCCTGCAATATTTCTTTCTCTTGAGGAAGAAAATGCTTCTGAGGACTGGCTTGGGTGAGTTTACAGAAGACAAAAGTTCATCACACTTGGCAATACAATATGGACAATTCCAAAACATCTCATTCACTGCCTTGAATCTGCCTCTCCTCAATAGTAAATCTAGAGAAGGCAATGGGTCTGCATATTAAATCAAATAGAGAAATTCTTTGGCAAAGCTGTATAACAATATGCAAAAATGTCTGTGCCTGATAGAATAGAGACACTGAACACTTCACGCAAGTCTGGAAAGAGGCAAGAGTTAAGAGAAAGTGGATTCCTATGTGAAAGATGGAATCTTTCAAACACAAGGACTAATGGTCCCTGATTGAATTGCACTTCAACACAGAAGAAGCCCCTGGGCTTCAAGGAGTCCTTAACCATTTCATGTGCAGCACCAACATTGTCCTTCCCTCCAATTCACAACTCACGGAGCCTCAGAACCAACATATCTGCTCCCTAAAGGCTCCAGGGCTCACTCACTTTCATCTCTTGCTCCTAACAAGGAGGTCTGGCCCCCAAAGGCAGTGGAGAAGATTGACTTCTCAAACCCAGTCCAGAAGCTGCCAAAGCTGACAAGGTTGAACGTGGGGTGACACTGAACACATGACGTGGGCACTAAGGAAGGAGTCCTGCCAGCTCCTGGCACAGGGATGTGCTCCTCCCTCCACAGCCCTGAGCACAACAGCCTCATCCAGGCTGCAGCTTTGCCAGGACTGGATGGGAACACACACACGTCTTCCCACAGAGATGTCCAAGAGGAACGTGACAAAGCTCTGGAACATGGAAAGCAAGACTGGCCAGTTTGCCCAGCTGAGGATTTCCCACATAGAAACTCGACTGGAGGCTACAGAGAGGACCAGAAAGCTGCAGCTGCAGCACATCCCCTCACACGGCTCTGGCAGTGCCTACACACACAGCAGGGCTCACACAGCAGCAGCAGCTGCAGCCCAGCCCTTGCTCTGCCTTGGCCTTCCAACCAAAAGGAGGCAGAGCCCACAGCTGGTGCTCTAACAGAGGCTCCTCTCACATGCTCCTCCCTGGGTGGGACACTTTGCCTTCAGGGGCAATTCTCCAAACACTCTCCTGTTTCACATCAAGCTAAGCTTGTTAGAACCTGCAAAGCATCACCAGGAATGATGCCCCTGCACTAGGGATTCTTCCCAGGAAAAGGAGAAAGGAGCACCTAAACTTGGCCAACACCTCTCATCCTCACTAAGGTTGAGCCCCCTTTTCCTTCCCTCCTCCTTTGCAAATCTTGCTTTACCAAGCAAATCCTTCCCTGTCCATTCACAGCTCAATTCAAGAAGCCTTTCCTTCTCAGCCATGCAACAACTTTCAAAAGCTCTCAGTCCAGCCCTTGTCATCTCTTTCCAATGCAGTTACCTGAGCAAAGGGAGACCTTTCAGGTGGGGAGTGGGAAATCATCTCCTCCAGCGTCTCAAGCACCAGGTCCAGAGTCAGTGGTGGCAATTCCTCTTCCCTAGGCTCATTCCATGGCCAGCTGGAGGCTGTCCATGCTGCACAACCAGCACTGCCAGTCGGAGCATCAGGAACTGAACTGCTCACTGTGGCTGCAAGAATCCAAACACTTGGGTCAGGCTCCAGAACAGAGCTTGGCACACAGAGCTCTACTGCTGCCTTGGATCAAACACCACAGGAAGCACACAGCAAACTCAATGCCAGAAATGTATTCCAACTTCCCAGGGGATTGGAAGACTGATTTCTTCCTCTTAAAAAGTATTTATTCTCATTGATGGGTATGTCTGGTAAAGTATGGACTGTAAAACTGATCTACGCACACACACACACTAATACTTTGTAATCACAGCCTTTTCCATCTCCTCATCAGCTTGAGGATTTGGCTGCTTTGGAGTTTTGCTGAACAAAGAAAGTGGATCCCCCTTGGAAGAGCCCAGATCTGCAGACATGCAGGCTAAAATCAAAGTGGGATTGTATTGCAGAAAAGCAACCTTGTGGCTGAGGCTGTATTCTGCAGCTGCAACTGTTCTGGGGACACACAGAGCTCATTGAAATGCAATAAAAGTCTTTGCAGGAGAGACAATCTTGAAACTCTGCCATATCCTATCAGCGTCCTAGTTTGGCTTCACTCAAGAAAACAGGGGAGCTCACCAGACACTGAGCAGTTGAGGGCAAATGTTTTTTGCCTCAGTCTTTCTCCTCTACAGAGAGACTGTTTGGAAAACCCCCAGAAAATCCTCCAAATCTGGAGGAAGGACAGGAAAACCAGATAGAGATTGTTTTTGTTCTCAAGGTCCCCCTTCCTGGTCAACTTGACAATTTCTGTCTGATTCTCACTTGACATCTACCCATGACAGAGCACAGCAGAAAAATACTTTAAATGGTCTGTTGGCTGGAGCAGTTGGTAAAGCAAGGGTAGAAGTTCTTTCCCTACCTGATGGGCTGTAGGCTGGCAGGTGCTGCTCTGAAAATGTGCAGCTGCTGCTCTCTGGAAGGGTCCTGGAAGAGCTCAGATGGTCAATGTGGATTAGTGGAATGATGAGCTCATGCTGGCATTTAAATTCGCGTGTGTCTGGTTCCTCCAATGAATCCCCAAGAACTCCAGAGGTGGCAAACACTTTCTTGGGAGGCTCTGGGGAAGCCTCAGTGTCCTGATCAGCTGCACTTGTGCTGGAAGGGCCTGGAGGCAGCTCTGAATCCTCAGGTGAGGCAGCACTGAGATCTTGGCATGAGGGAGCTGAGTAGCAATGAGGGAAGAAAGGGAGAAACAGAAGATTGGGTCACTATTGCTCCTGGGCTTCGTTTCCCTTGGCAGCAACTGGACATCTATCAGCAAACAGCTAACCTCAGATCCTCCCAAGTAGGGTGAGGAAGAAAAAAATCCCCACATGTTCTGGGGCTTTTCAAAAACCAATCCCCTGTCTATTTAGATCTCACCTATTTGTTTAACTGTCTGGGAAGACTGTCCCCTGCCAGTTCCTCTGCACGGATAGTCAAGAAGCCCAACAACCAGGTCTTTTCCCCTCTGCTCCAAAGGGACACAAAAACTTCATAATCACAACCTTTCCTACATGCCCATTAGCTTTTGGAGTTGGCTGCTTGAGTTTCTCATCCCAACACATGAGATTCACATCTCATCCACAGAGTGGATTCACCCTGGACAAGACCAGATCTTCAGGCAAACACTGAAATTCACCTGTGATTTTTATGCTAAAAAGCAACCTTGTGGCTCAGGCCATATTCTGCAGGTGCAACTGTTCTGCAAACACACAGAGATCCTTGAAATGGCATGGCCTGATGGGCACAACACACAGTCTTAAAAATCTGTGATATTCTATCACCGTCCCAGTTTGGCTTCATTCAAAGACAGAGGGGAGCTCACCTAACACTGACCACCTTTCAGCCAAGATTTTTTGCCTTACACTTGCACCTCAGCAGAAAGGCTGTCTGGAAAATGCCCAGGAGACAAACCAAATTGGAAGAAAGGAGAGGAAAAGGAGACCGAGAAGTCTTTTGCATTCAAGGTTCCTTTTCCTAGTCAACTTGACACTTTTCTACCTGATTCTCACTTGACATCTACCCATGACAGAGCACTGCAGAAAAATACTCCAAATGGTCTCTGGCCAGGAGCTGTTGGAAAAGCAAGGGTAGAAGTTCTTTCCCTACCTGATGGGCTGTAGGCTGTCAGGTGCTGCTCTGATGATCTGGAGCTGCTGCTCTCTGGAAGGGCCCTGGAAACGCTCGGGTGGTCAATGCGAACCAGGTGAACCATGAGCTCAGGGTGGCGTTTCAGGTCCATGCGGACCAGTGGAATGGTGAGACGCTTCAGCTGGAATTTGCGTCTGATTGATTCCTCAGACAAATCCCCCAGAACTCCAGAGGTGGGAACTGATTTCTTGGCAGGCACTGGGGAATCCTCAGACTCTTGAGCACCTGCATGTCGTCGCCTGGAAGGGCCTGGAGGCAGCTCTGCATCCTCAGGTGAGGCAGCGCTGAGGTCCTGGCATGAGGGAGCTGAGTAGCAATGAGGGAAGAAGAATGGAAGCAAAGGGAAGACTGGGTCACTATTGCTCCGGGGCTTCGTTTCCCTTGGCAGCAACTGTACTTCTATCAGAAAAGCAAAAAGCCCGGATCCTCCCAAGCAGGGTGAGAAGAAAAAAATCCCCACATGTTCTGAGGCTTTGCAACAACCAATTCCTTGTCTGTTTAGCTCTTGCCTATTCGTTTAACTGCCTGGGAAAACTTTCCCCTGGCAGTTCCTCGGCCGGAGGCAACTGCCAGAATCCCAACTGCCAGGTCTCTCCCCCTCTGCTCCAAAGGGACAGGAGGCTCCCTGCAGCTGGGCCTGGCCACCATCGAGCCCTCGGCACTCACACGCACTCACGGAGAGCTCCCCAAGCGTGCCCGTGGCCGGGCAAGGAGCAGCGGCAGCCACGGCGCGGGGCTGGGCCAGCTGCAGGCCGAGCGGGCCAGGCTGCTGTGAGCGCAGCCCCGGCGGGACTGTCCCGCAGCCCCCGGCAGCCCGGGGGGCACGGCACGGCACGGCACGGCACGGCACGGCACGGCACGGCACGGCACGGCACGGCACGGCACGGCACGGCACGGCACGGCACGGCTGCCTTGCCCAAGCACAGACAGCCCCTGGGCCAGCCGGGCAGCTGCGCTGAGCAGCCCCAGCACGGGCAGTGCCCACGGCCAAAGCCCGCGCCACCCTCGCTGCCAGCCCGGCTTACCGGCCCCGCGGAGCTGCTGCAAGCGGCTGCGCTGGCGGCTGCGCACCTCCTTGCTGCACCTCCTTGGCGCACCTCCTCGGCTGGCCTTGCTCCGGCGCTCGATGCGGAGCAGGAGGTCGGGGCGGTCGCGGCGAAAGATTGGATTCCTGAAGTGGAGCCAGCTGCCGCCCTCGCTCGCCACCTTGTGGAAGCCGTACAGGTGGAGCTGTCGCACGAAGCTGCTGAAGTGCGTGGCTTTGAAGGTGCCCCGGGGCCGCCGCCGCCCCCTCGCCGCCCAGCCCGCGGGCGCCGGCCGGGCTGAGCAGCTCCCGCTCGAAGAGCGAGCGCTCGACGAGCAGCCCCCGGGCCAGGCTGTCCCAGCGCACGGAGCGGACGCGGGGGCTGTTCACCAGGTGCCACAGCTTGGCGGGGAAGGTGCGGGCGCTGAGCCCCGAGGGCAGAGGGGGCTGCTGCATGGCGGCGCCGCTCACCGACTGGGGCAACAACGCCTCAGCGCAACGGCCGCGGCGCGGGCAGGACTTGGCGGGGACGAGCGGCGAGCGACACGAGCCAGAGAGGCACAGCGCGGGCACAGCGCGGGCACAGCGCGGCCGTTTCGCTCCCGGGGCGCTGGCCGGGCTCGGCGGGGCGGGCAAAGCCCCTTGCGAGGCCGCTGGCAGCAGTGGCGACCTCTCTCCCCGTGCTGCATCCCATCCCCGGGTCACCTGTGGTGACAGAAGGAAAGGACATTGCTCTGTCTTGCCTGCCGAAAGGATGAAGAGGAGACACTTGAAGACATTCTTTTTGCCTCTTTCCCAGCCAGCTGGCATGTTCTTTCTCCTCATCCCTGCCTGTCAGCAAGGGGCAGCAGTTTTGTCAGCATGCTCATCAAAGCTGAACTGCTGCCCCTAGGATGGATGTTGCTTTAGCCAAGGCATGAATGGCTTCCAGTTGGAGTCAGCTCACGCTGGTGTCTCCACAAGAGGCTTTGCCTTTTTCTTTCCTCAGGAATCATTTCTTGTCTTCCTGTCTTCCCCCATCTGGGGAGAGTAACAGTGAAAACCCCTCCTGCAGCCAAGTCTAGTCAATGCAGACTGCTCACAGAGTAGATCTTGCGATGGAAAGAGACTCCTCTGAGTTGGTGTTGGGAGGTGGAGGGGGAAGGTTTGTCCTGTGCTCACTTGAAGTCTTGTTGGGCAGCTGTTTTGCTCTGGCAAATAGACACCAGGGATGTATATCCAAGCCTTGCAGGTTCATTCATGAGCTTCCTGAGAGACCAAGGAGGCTGAGGGATTGTTCTGTGAGGGCAGAAATTTCCATCTGGGAACTTTTTCAGATGCTTCAAAATTTTTTTACTTTCTTTTCCTTCTCAAATATTGCCAAAATGTTTTGCTTGCAGAGAATCTTTTCCTTCTCTTTGGTGAACTTCCCTCTGCTGCCCTCCCAAATCTGGCCATTTCCCAGGATTCCTTCCCAAACTCAGGAGTATCCCATGGCCTTCCCTCTCCAGCTGGAACAGAAGGAAGCCCAGAGTTTGCTGTTGTGAGAGAGGAGTTTCTCTTTCTGCCCCACTTTCCATTTGGGGTCAGTTTGTGTGCATTCATTTGATCAAGGAAGGTTTAAACTTGGAAGGAGTTGTGTTTCAAACTGCTCCATCCTCAGGGTCTTCTGTGGATATCCTTGGACAAAAGGGCTCTTTGTGTGAGCTCCCAATGTCCAGGTTAAGGAAGGAGGTTGATATTTCAGGGTTGTTGCTGCTGGAAACATTTGGAGGAGCAGAGCTGGGAGTGGATACTTTTCTCACCTGCCTGCAGAAGAGGAAGTTGGAAAGTGGCAATTTTGTTTGAGGAGGTGGCCATCGGGAGTGTTCTCCCAGAGATGGGCTGGCAGAGAGGCAGCAGGGGAGGTTTCAGACAGGAGCAGCAGCCCCTGCCTGGGTCATGCTGCAGGGAACCCCAGGAGGGAGGTGTGAGAAGGGTTGTTTCTTTTTGTGCACATCAGCAATTTTCTCCTCTTTCAAAAGAAAAGGTGGGAAGACTCTCAGGTGTTGTGCTCACCTGGCTGTGTGTTTTATTTGATGGTGGGCAGGAGACACAGATGCAGAAACCAGCTGAGGTAATAATGTCATTTACTATAATGCAAAAATGAAAAAAAATCAGAAATGGATAAGGTAAGCAATGCACCTCATCATTACTACATGAGGTTGCCTCTAGTGATGAAGGAAGACATCACCAGATACCCAAATCCTTTCCCCTCATCCAGACCTGCACATCAGCTGGGGGAAGCTGTCCCAGCAAAGCCCTGCAGAGCCACAGCTGTACCTGGGAAATGCTGCAGTGCCTCCACCTTTGCTGGCCACGAGGCTTCCGAGTGCACTGTGAGAGCAGCCTGGCTGTGATAGTGCTGAACGACCAACCTGACAGAACTTGTAGTGTGGGGACATCTGACTTCACTCTCCTCTTGGTTTTCTCCTCTTGAGAGAGGAGGGGTAAAAAACCTCAAGGAGAAAAACCTCAAGGTTCCTCAAGGAGGAAGCAAGGGAGTTGTTTTGGATCCTTCAGCCCCATACAAGGCCAGATGTGGCCTTGTCTGGATTATTCTGAATGTGGAAAGGTAAATACCTGTTCCAGCAGTGAGTAGATACATAGATCATAATGGTATTAATACTTGGTTAATGAGCAGATATATATATATATCATTCTGTAAACTCACCCATGCCAGTTCTCAGAAGCATTTTCTTCCTCAAGAGAAAGAAATATTGCAGGCTCTGAACTGTTGTGTCCCTGTGGAAAACAGTGAGTGATCTTTGGGGTTTTTTTCCTTCTGGTTTTCTTTTAAGGTGCCAAGGTTTGAGATTTTGGTAAGATCATTGGTTTCCTAAATTGTATTATTCTGCCTAGCTTATAGGTACCTTTCTTAACTTGCATTTTAGCTATTTTCATAGTTTTTGCAAGCATTTACCCCATAATTGCATTTTAGCTGTTATAGTTTTGCAATTAAGCCTTTTTTTGTGTGTGTATGTCAATCTGTTCTAGGTTTGTATGTTCGTTATTTTCTGCCTCTAATAAATGGTATTTTAAATCATATTAGACTAATTGGCCAAATATTGGTCCACCAAGGGACCAAGTCTTGGGGTGCTGCTACCCTGATCTGTTGCCAGAAGCCTGGCAATCCATGATTTCCCATGATTTGGCCAATCCGTGATTTCCCATGATTTCCCACAATTTGGCTAATCCATGATTTCCCATGATTTCTTCAAACCATGATTTCCCACGATTTGACCAAACCATGATTTCCCATGCTTTCCCCGATTTGGCCAATCCATGATTTCCCATTATTTGGCCAATCCATGATTTCCCATTATTTAGCCAATCCATGATTTAGCCAATCCATGATTTGGCCAATCCAAGATTTCCCATGATTTCCCAATATTTGACCATTTCATGATTTCCCATGATTTGTTCAGTCCAAGATTTCCCATGTTTTCCCATGATTTGACCAATCCATGATTTCCCAGGATTTCCCATGATTTGATCAATATGTAATTTCCCACGATTTGGCTAATCCATGATTTCCCATGATTTGGCCAATCCATGACTTCCCATGATTTCCCACAATTTGGCTAATCCATGATTTCCCATGATTTCTTCAAACCATGATTTCCCACGATTTGACCAAACCATGATTTCCCATGCTTTCCCCGATTTGGCCAATCCATGATTTCCCAATATTTGGCCAATCCATGATTTCCCAAGATTTCCCATGATTTGACCAATCCACAATTTGGTCAATCCACGATTTCCCATTATTTGGTCAGTTCTTCTTTTCCATGATTTGGCCAAACCATGATTTCCCAGGATTTCCCATGATTTAGTCACTCCATGATTTCTCCCGATTTGGCTAATCCATGATTTCCCAGGATTTTCCATTATTTGGTCATTTCATGATTTCCCACGATTTGGCCAATCCAGGATTTCCCATGATTTCCCACAATTTGGCCAATCCATGATTTCCCATGATTTAGCCAATCCATGATTTTGCCAATTCATGATTTCTCATGATTTCCCAATATTTGGCCATTTCATGATTTCCCATGATTTGTTCAATCCCTGATTTCCCAATATTTGGTCACTCCATGATTTTCCAATATTTGGCCAATCCATGATTTCCCATGATTTGGTCAATCTAGGATTTCCCAGGATTTGTTCAATCCCATGATTTCCCACGATTTGGGATCCAATTGTATTTAACTGTGTACATTTATCTTGTATTAGTTTAAATTTAAGTGGTATTAAATATTGTTTAATTGCATTAACTTTAAATTGTATGAATTTAAATGATTCAGGTTGCATTCATTTGTCTTTACTTGTAATAGTTTTAAATTGTATGAATTTAAACTTGTATTGTGTTAAACTGTATTTTATTGTATGAATTCGAGTTGCATTAGTTTAAATGGTATTGTCAAAAAATTAGTTAAAATTAGCTAAAATTATTGTAAAAAAATTAGTTCCATTAGTTTAAATGGAACAGTCAAAAATTCCCGGGAGAAACAAGAAAATTTCAGAGGAAACCAAATTGCCAGGAGAAAAAAACGAATTTCCAGGAGAAAAAAACAAATTTGCAAGAGAAAAACCCAAATTTCCACGAGAAAAAATCCAAATTCCCTCGGGAATGGCCCCGTGGATCCTCTGGTGTTTCGTCTCCATCCCTTGGATTTATCGAAATCGGTCGAAATCCGCTTTTTCCGGGCGTTTCCAGGTGTTTTCCAGATGTTTTCCAGATGTTTTCCCTTCCCGAACACCCCGCTGACAGAGCCCGCCACGCCGCCGTAAAGCGCGGCGCCACCGCGTCGCAACCCCTCCCGCCACACCGCCGTAAAGCACAGCGGCGCCGCCATTCCCGGCATTCCCCGCGCCGCCCTCAGCCGCCGCCGCTCCGGTGAGTCCCGGGATTGGGAGGGGCGGGGGGATCGCAGCGGGACCGGGATGGGCCGGGAGAGCCCCGGGAGAGCCCCGGGAGGGGCCGGGATCGCCCTGAGCCGCCGTGCCGCCCGCAGGTCCCGGATCGCCCCGCGCCCGGCAGAGGAAATGGTGAGGGAATGGCTGCTCCCCCCCATCGGCGGGAATGGAACAGGCCGGGCCTGGGACATCCCCCCCACCTCCCAGTGCTCCCAGTGCATCCCAGTGACCTCCCAGCGCATCCCAGTGACCTCCCAGTGCATCCCAGTGACCTCCCAGTGTATCCCAGTGCTCCCAGTAAGCCCCTAGTGCCCACTAGTAACTTCCCAGTCCCTCCCAGTGCATCCCAGTTCCCTCCCAATGCCCACCAGTAACCTCCCAGTATATCCCAGTATCATCTGTCACCTCCCAGTAACTTCCCAGTCCCTCCTAGTGTATCCCAGCCCCCTCCCAGTACATCCCAGTCCACTCCCAGTAGCTCCCAGTGCCCACCAGTAACTGCCCAGCCCCTCCCAATCACATCCCAGTAACCTCTGAGTCCTTCCCAATATCCCCCAGTGCTGACCAGTAACTTCCCAGGACATCCCAGTTCCTTCCCAGTACCCCCAATGCTCACAAACCAATTCCCAGTCCTTCCCAGTCAATCCCAATGCCTCCCAGTAACTGCCCAGTCCCTCCCAGTCCATCCCAGTAACTTCCCAGTCCTTCCCAGTGTCCTCCAGTGCACACCAGTAACTTCCCAGTCCCTCCTAGTTTATCCCAATCCCCTCCCTGTCCCCACAAACCATTTCCCAGTACATCCCAGTTGCCACCAGCCCCTCCCAGTGACCCCCAGTGGCTCCCAGTCCCTCCCAGTAACTTCCCAGTCCCTCCCAGTGCCCTCAAACCCCTTCCCAGTCACATCCCAGTTGCCACCAGTGCCCTCCCAGTCACATCCCAGTGCTCCCAGTAACCTCCCAGTCTGCTCCCAGTGCCCAGCGGTAACTGCCCAGTGACTTCCCAGTCCCTCCAAGTTCCCTCCCAGTCCATCCCAGTACATCCCAGTTCATCCCAATGCCTCCCAGTACCCACCAGTACTTTCCAGTTCCTTTCCAGTCCATCCCAGTTCCCTTCCAGTCCATCCCAGTCCCTCCCAGTTCCTTCCCAGTCCCTCTCAATCTCCTCCCAGTACATCCCAGTTCATTCCAATGCCTCCCAGTGCCCACCAGTAACTGCCCAGTAACTTCCCAGTCACTCCTAGTTTATCCCAATCCCCTCCCAGTCACATCCCAGTTCCCTCCCAGTACATCCCAGTCCACTCACAGTAGCTCCCAGTGCCGACCAGTAACTGCCCAGTAACTTCCAGTTCTTTCCCAGTCTCTCCCAGTTTATCCCAGTTTGTCCCAATCCCCTCCCAGTCCCTCACAGTCTCTTCCAGTTTATCCCAGTCCTTCTCAGTGCCCACCAGTAACTGCCCAGTAACTTCCCAGTGCTCCCAGTTTATCCTAACCCCCTCCCAGTGGTTCCCAGTTCCCTCCCAGTTCCTCCCAGTCCCCACAAATCCCTTCCCAGTTCACCCCAGTGCTCCCAGTCCATCCCAGTTCCCTCCCAGTGGTTCCCAGTGACCCCCCAGTGCCCACCAGTAACTTCCCAGTCCATCCCAGTCCCTCCCAGTGCCCTCAAACCCCTTCCCAGTCCATCCCAGTTGCCACCAGTGCCTTCCCAGTAACCTCCCAGTATATCCCAGTGTCATCCCAGTCCCCTCCCAGTCCCTTCCAGTGCCCACAAACCATTTCCCAGTACATCCCAGTTGCCACTAGTCCCTCCCAGTGTATCCAAGTAACATCCCAGTGCTCCCAGTATCCCCCAGCACCCTCCCAGTGGCTCCCAGTGCCCACCAGTAACTGCCCAGGAACTTCCCAGTCCATCCCAGTTTATCCCAATGCCATCCCAGTTCTCCCCCAGTGCCCACCAGTAACTTCCCAATCCCTCCCAGCGCCAGCCAGTAACTGCCTAGTAATTTCCCAGTCCCTCCCAGTACATCCCAGTCCATTCCCAGTATCCTCCCAGTGCCAACCAGTAACTTCCCAGTACATCCCAGTTCCTTCCCAGTACCCCCAGTATCCACAAACCAATTCCCAGTCCCTCCCAGTCCATCCCAGTAACCTCCCAGTCCACCCCAGTGTCCTCCCAGTGCCAACCAGTAATCTCCCAATCCTTCCCAGTTTGTCCCAGTTCCCTCCCAGTTTATCCCAATCCTGTCCCAGTTCCCTCCCAGTTTATCCCAATCCCGTCCCAGTTCCCTCCCAGTTTATCCCAATCCCCTCCCAGTCCCTCCCAGTTTATCCCAATCCCCTCCCAGTGCTCCCAGTCCATCCCAGTTCCTCTCCCAGCACAGCCAGCTCAAGCTCCACCCCCCTGATGCTGCGTTGTGCTGACAGCGCGAGGAGAAACTGAGGCACTACCAGGAGGCCATGGGCACCTTACTGGGGGTACTGGGATATACTGGGACATACTGGGAGGGACTGGGAATGGACTGGGAGGGACTGGGACAAACTGGGAGGGACTGGGGCAAACTGAGAAGGACTAGGAGGGAGTTAATGGGGCTTAAAGGGAGGAAAAGAAAAATGGGGATTAGGGGTTACTGGTTTATACTGAGAGGGAACTGGTTTGGTACTGGGAGGGACTGGGAGTTACTGGATTGAACTGGAAGGGTCACTGGGCCATACTGGGAAGTCAGTGGGAGTTCCTGGGATGGACTGGGAAGTCCCTGGGAGGCTTACTGGTTTATACTGGGAGGGAACTGGGATTTGCTGTGGCTATACTGGTTCATACTGGTTTATACTGGTTTGAACTGGTCTACACTGGTTTCTACTGGTTTAAACTGGGATTTCCCTGCACAGCAGTGGGTGCCACCCACCCAGGTGCTTTTCCTGATTTAAACTGGGATTTACTGGTTTATACTGGGTAGACCTGATGCCCTAAATTCCCCATTCACAGTAACTTCCCAGTCCCTCCCAGTAACTTCCCAGTCCCTCCCAGTGCCCTCAAACCCCTTCCCAGTACATCCCAGTTGCGACCAGTGCCCTCCCAGTCACATCCCAGTGCTCCCAGTAACCTCCCAGTCTGCTCCCAGTGCCCACCAGTAACTGCCCAGTAACGTTCCAGTTCCCCTCCAGTCCATTCCAGTCCCTCCCAGTTCCTTCCAGTCCCTCTCAATCTCCTCCCAGTACATCCCAGTTCATCCCAATGCCTCCCAGTGCCAACCAGTAACTGCCCAGTAACTTCCCAGTCACTCCTAGTTTATCCCAATCCCCTCCCAGTCACATCCCAGTTCCCTCCCAGTACATCCCAGTTCCCTCCCAGTACATCCCAGTCCACTCACAGTAGCTCCCAGTGCTGACCAGTAACTGCCCAGTAAGTTCCCGGTTCTTTCCTAGTCTCTCCCAGTTTATCCCAGTTTGTCCCAATCCCCTTCCAGTCCCTCACAGTCTCTCCCAGTTTATTCCATTCCTTCTCAGTGCCCATCAGTAACTGCCCAGTAACTTCCCAGTGCTCCCAGTTTATCCCAACCCCCTCCCAGTTTATCCCGGTTCCCTGCCAGTGCATCCAAGTTCCTCCCAGTCCCCACAAATCCCTTCCCAGTTCACCTCAGTGCTCCCAGTCCATCCCAGTCCCTCCCAGTGCCCTCAAACCCCTTCCCAGTCCATCCCAGTTGCCACCAGTGCCTTCCCAGTAACGTCCCAGTATATCCCAGTGTCATCCCAGTCCCCTCCCAGTCCCTTCCAATGCCCACAAACCATTTCCCAGTACATCCCAGTTGCCACCAGTCCCTCCCAGTGTATCCAAGTAACATCCCACTGCTCCCAGTATCCCCCAGCGCCCTCCCAGTTCCTCCCAGTGCCCACCAGTAACTGCCCAGGAACTTCCCAGTCCATCCCAGTTTATCCCAATGCCATCCCAGTTCTCCCCCAGTGCCCACCAGTAATTTCCCAATCCCTCCCAGTGCCAGCCAGTAACTGCCTAGTAATTTCCCAGTCCCTCCCAGTACATCCCAGTCCATTCCCACTATCCTCCCAGTGCCAACCAGTAACTTCCCAGTCCATCCCAGTTCCTTCCCAGTACCCCCAGTATCCACAAACCAATTTCCAGTCTCTCCCAGTTCCATGCCAGTGTCCTCCCAGTCCATGCCAGGGTCCTCCCAGTCCATCCCAGTAACCTCCCAGTCCTTCCTAGTATCCTCCCAGTCCAACCAGTAATCTCCCAGTCCTTCCCAGTCTGTCCCAGTTCCCTCCCAGTTTATCCCAATCCCCTCCCTGTCACTCCCAGGGCCCACCAGTAACTGCCCAGTAACGTTCCAGTTCCCTTCCAGTCCATCCCAGTCCCTCCCAGTTCCTTCCCAGTCCCTCTCAATCTCCTCCCAGTACATCCCAGTTCATCCCAATGCCTCCCAGTGCCAACCAGTAACTGCCCAGTAACTTCCCAGTGCTCCCACTTTATCCCAATCCCCTCCCATCACATCCCAGTTCCCTCCCAGTACATCCCAGTCCACTCACAGTGCTCCCAGTGCCGACTAGTAACTGCCCAGTAACTTCCAGTTCTTTCCCAGTCTCTCCCAGTTTATCCCAGTTTGTCCCAATCCCCTCCCAGTCCCTCACAGTCTCTTCCAGTTTATCCCAGTCCTTCTCAGTGCCCACCAGTAACTGCCCAGTAACTTCCCAGTGCTCTTAGATTATCCCAACCCCCTCCCAGTTTATCCCAGTTCCCTCCCAGTGCATCCCAGTTCCTCCCAGTCCCCACAAATCCCTCCCCAGTTCACCCCAGTGCTCCCAGTCCATCCCATTTCCCTCCCAGTGGTTCCCAGTGAACCCCCAGTGCCCACCAGTAACTTCCGAGTCCATCCCAGTCCCTCCCAATGCCCTCAAACCCCTTCCCAGTCCATCCCAGTTGCCACCAGTGCCTTCCCAGCAAGCTCCCAGTATATCCCGGTGTCATCCCACTCCCTTCCAATGCCCACAAACCATTTCCCCCAGCACCCTCCCAGTTTGTCCCAGTTCCTCCCAGTGCCCACCAGTAACTGCCCAGGAACTTCCCAGTCCATCCCAGTTTATCCCAATCCCATCCCAGTTCTCCCCCAGTGCCCACCAGTAACTTCCCAGTCCCTCCCAGCACCAGCCAGTAACTGCCTAGTAATTTCCCAGTCCCTCCCAGTACATCCCAGTCCATTCCCAGTATCGTCCCAATGCCAATGAATAACTTCCCAGTCCATCCCAGTTCCTTCCCAGTATCCACAAACCAATTCCCAGTCCCTCCCAGTCCATCCCAGTAACCTCCCAGTTCACTCCCATTGCTCCCAGTGCACACCAGTAACTGCCCAGTAAGATCCCAGTTCCATCCCAGTCTCTCCCAGTCCATCCCAGTGTCCTCCCAGTCCCTCCCAGTGCTCCCAGTCCATCCCAGTTCCTCTCCCAGCACAGCCAGCTCAAGCTCCACCCCCCTGATGCTGCGTCATGCTGACAGCGGGAGGAGAAACTGAGGCACTACTGGGAGGCCATGGGCACCTTACTGGGGGTACTGGGATATACTGGGACATACTGGGATGGACTGGGACAAACTGGGAGGGACTGGGAGGGAGTTAATGGGGTTTAAAGGGAGGGAAAAGGGGAGAAATGGGATTTTGGGGTTACTGGTTTATACTGGGAAGGAACTGGTTTGGTACTGGGAGGGACTGGGAGTTACTGGATTGAACTGGAAGGGTCACTGGGCCATACTGGGAGGTCAATGGGAGTTACTGGGATGGACTGGGAAGTGCCTGGGAGGCTTACTGGTTTATACTGGGAGGGAACTGGGATTTGCTGTGGCTATAGTGGTTCATACTGGTTTATACTGGTTTGAACTGGTCTATACTGGTTTCTACTGGTTTAAACTGGGATTTCCCTGCACAGCAGTGGGTGCCACCCACCCAGGTGCTTTTCCTGATTTAAACTGGGATTGACTGGTTTATACTGGTTTATACTGGGTAGACCTGATGCCCTAAAGTCCCCATTCACTTTAACGAGCAGACCTGGTGTTGTGATCCAAATATTAAGGTTCTTTGGAAATAGCTCTGCCTGAATTAAGGTGCAAATGAGACCATATGCCAGTCAATAGTATGAGTTTTATTTGATAGTAAATATGAGAGAGAGGGGGAGGAAAAGAGAGAAAAGGAGAAGCAGGAAAAGAGGTGGCATTCCTTTCCCTCAGCCTGAGATGACTGAACAATAGGTTTCCCTTTATCTAATTTCAGCAGTTTGACTCTCAGTCCAAAGTCCCAGTCAGGTATCTTCAGGGAAGCTTCTTTGATTGTAGCTTCTTTATACAGTTTTTGTTCTAATGAGCAAAACTTTATATCAATGTTTGAGGCATGAACTATTTCAGTCTCTGACAGCCACCCTGTGACTCAAACATTGTAATAAATGTCTCTTTCCTAGCAATCTTCTTCAGCATATGGGTTGTCCATGGAGGTGATGAAAAAAAGATAATAGGAGAAAAGATAGAAACAGTAGAAGCAATAACATGGGTAATCATACCAATATGTGCAATAGTTCAAAGCATAAATTCAATTGTAATCATCAATTTAATTTTCATTAGTCAGTACCCCCACCTTGTGACCCCAGGAATTAGTGTTCCTAAATGGGTGGTGGGTGTGAGGGATATCTCTGTATTGTATCTCTTGGATGTTGCTTCAATATGTTTGGAAATTGGTTATAGAATTATACAGCTGGTTTTTATCTTTAAATTCCACAGAGGAGTGTCCTCAACAGATGCATGTATTAATGTGTTAATGAGCAGAGTTTCAAGGGGATTCCCAGCTCTTGTAGTGTAATTGATTACCTTTGCATCCTGGTATAAATGTGGATGGATCTATTAGGGATGTATGTTTTCCTCTCAACCACATTCACACATAGTTGGTAGAGTTTTATAGGTAATATTCC
Organism: Lichenostomus cassidix; assembly: GCF_008360975.1. NCBI lineage: Eukaryota > Metazoa > Chordata > Aves > Passeriformes > Meliphagidae > Lichenostomus > Lichenostomus cassidix. Next base: position 3,045,646 of record NW_028147635.1, on the reverse strand, counting down.
TATTCTGCTGGATAATTCTATACATTATTAAAATTACTTTTATGATACAAAATTACCATACAAAACATTTTCATACAAAATATTCTTAAGCAAGCTTATCCTTACATTAGGGCTATGCTCTGTTTTCCTAGAGACAGATTATAGCACTGCTGTGATTTAATCTTGAAACAAATCAGAAACTGTGGCTTTACAATCAGTGTAATTTTAAAAAAATGAAAATAATTATTTTTCAAATTTTGTTGTATTATCCCAACTAGTTTTTTCTTTTGAATTTTTGAGGCAAAGTTAAAATACTGTCTTAGTATGGCAGGAGATTTAACAGCCATTGGTTTGAGAGCTGGTAGAAGGCTTTTCTGTATTTTATTCATGTCATTTCATATAACATTTGTTTGTGTTTTGTTAAGATTCTTTAATTCACTGCTTAATAAATTCAAAGTATTTAGCCAAATTATAATAATTTTAAATCCTTCCAAGGCAGAACTGGGAAGGTTAGTAGAAATTTGTATAAGTTCTCATACCAACTCTCAGGATTAACTTGGTTGAGACAAATTATACAACCAAACCCATGTTTGCCACACTATTTTTCAGTAAAAAGACAAAACAAGTTATACAAAAACCAAACCTAATAATATGTAGAATGTTTTAACTAATATTTGATCTTCCAGCAAGTCACTTGCAATGAAAACACAAATAAGTTGCAAACACTGACAAACTGACAATGCAAGCAATTATGGTGACACTTGAAATTTTCATTGGCTTTCACGCAGCTTCATTTCATGTGTTGGCAGGTTCCTATAAAAGAAAAGTGAAAATTTGGCCCACTAGGCCAATTATTAAAAGGGAATAAAAACTTCTTGTTGCTAACACAAAGGGACAGAGTTTACATGTAGAAATGGTTATCATGTTTAGCATGATTTTGCTGTTTGCAGTTACTCTGCTCCCAAACTCGTTTTCCTTATCTTCAGTGCAAGGGTGTTTGCATTCCTAGAGGAGAAGAGAAAAGAAACAAGTTTCCCTGGCAGTATATGCCTGAGTGGAACAAGTTGTTAATTGCATTAACTTTTTAAGGTGGCGTTTTCATTCTGTGAAGTGCCTGTTGCAGGACTTTTGTTGTTTCCCACAGGTTTTCAGTGGGGATACCTCAGACTGACTGTTCAGCAGAGGGAGTGAGACTGCTTTGAAAAAGTTTTGCAAGAGTTGCAGTCTGTGAATAAGGCATTTGAGTTGCTCTCTTTTTTTGTTTTTTCAGGGTTTTAGTAGGCTTCTGCTTTTCTCCCTGGAGCAGTTCACCTTATCAGTTAGCTCCTTTAGTTCTAGTGATTTTCCTTTTGGACATGATCGAATTCAGTGACAAGCAATGCCACTGCCTAAAGCTTTTTAAAGAACTAATCACGTTTTCAGTAACCAATTGCTTCCTATTCATTTTTTTTTCTCTGCACCGAGTCCAATGCAGGGTAGAGAGGCAACTAACAAATTAACTAAGGAAAGACAACACAATATTATCTTTACACTGGCCACCCGGGATAGGACTTTTCCCCTAAACTTTTCCTACAGCCTCCCAACAGAGGAAGCCTCATGACAAATAGCTAAGCTTGTACAGGGACAACACTATCCTCACAAGGCAGCAGCTTTATAATTGGCCTCGTGGCACCACCGGTGCCTGAGTGGGGATTGTAACCCCAGTTTAGGTGGTTATAAGCATCTTGGGGTGTCCCACATCTGATGGACAGAGTGTCCCAACTTCCCCCAGCCCAAGCAGCCTTTGGCCACTCAGAGCTTTTCTCACCCATGACTCCCCAGGTGCCAGGGAGATCCTCAGTGCCTGGAGCTCACCTCTGTCTAATCTCTGAAATTCTGTGCTTGGTGTGGGAATGACTAAAACTGCAAAATCTATAACAGTGAATTGTTCAATTTATTTAAAAACAATCCCATAAACAGGAAAAGGCCACCTCCTGGAACAGTTAAACTGGGAAATTCACCTGGAAGTTATTGGGAATCAATTTCTGTGAATTACCCAGACAAATTTGGAATCAGTATCTTTTGGTATTGGTGGACAAATTTTCTGAATGGCCAGAGGTCTTTCCCTGTCTCACCAATAAATCCAGGGAAGTGGTAAAAATTATGCTTAATCAATCATACCAAGATTTGGGGGCAACTTGGTTTGTCTTCAGAGAGAAGCCTTCATTTTGTAGCAGATGTGGTGCAACAGCTGAGCAAAACCCTGGGTATAAAAAGGGACTGACACAGCCCTTGGTGACCACAGGTGAGTGGGAAAGTGGAAAGGATGAATCAGAATTTGATGTGACAAATTAGTAAAATGTACCAAGAAACTTCTGCAGAAAATCCAATTCCGTGGGGAGCTTTAGTCAGCACTTTGACAAAAATCTGGGAACAGGTGTGGGAAGGAAATAGCACCCAGGGCAAATGGAAAGGGATGGAAGGAGAATATTCCTTACAAAGGAATTCTTACAGATCAGAATGATACTGGTGAGAATTCTAATATCTCAAAACTGGACCTGGAAATCACCTCAGGAAATATCTATTGGCTGACAGATTGCACTGATACCCCTTGGGGATGTCAAATTTCAGAAGTATGGAACAGCCCTCAGACAGGACAGTGGGAATATATCCAGCCAGTTCAGTGGTGTCTGGACTGGGAAGGGAGCCCAGGCCTCCCAGAGGACCCCTTACAGGTGGGTATAAAATTCCCTGATTTAATAAGGCCAAGGCCAAAGGATCCCAGGGCAAAGGAAAAGTGGAATTGCATTTGGATAGACACTTGAACTGTTTGGAATCCTGAGGTACAGTGGCTCATGGCTGTGGCCCAGGCTCTGAGGGTGGGATGTGTCTGTAGAAATTATTCTGCCTTTCTTAATGACACCTGTTAGGTCTCACCTAACAAACAGTTCAGCTTGGCGAGACACAGACTGTCAGCAGGACATGGTGAAATCATTAGTTCATTCAGGGTGGGTGGGAAGTGATGGAATTTGGGGCACACATTTGCCCTTGGGGGAATCAAGAGCACAATGGACACTTGGGGTTTTAAGGTTATGTCCCTTGTGGAAGGAATCACCCCTGGGAACCCAGCTGTGGGGAAAGGTTAAAGGGGATGAAACTTGGAAACATCCCAGCATGGGAACTGCAGTGGGATGGATTTTAGAATCCATCTTTACTCCTCAAAGATCTGCCTTTAGGAACAGACCAAACACACAGCATTGGACTGCAAATGGGAACTTTAGTGAATGCAACTCAGTTGGGGTTTACTGAAATAAATGAACAGTTGAAAGCCACAACTAAAATGACCTTACAGAACAAACTGGCATTAGATCTTTTGCTGTTACATGGAGTATGTGGATACTTGAATTGAAACAGTAACACTTGCTGTGTGCACCTTCTAAATGTGATGCTGAATTGGATGATCAGGCAGAGAGGATAAAATTGGTTGCTGCATCCAGCAGGGAATTAAGGGGAGGGTTAGAAAGTAACTGGTTAAATAAATTATTTAAAGGACTTGGATTTTCTCTGACTGCTTGGTTGGCCTTACTTTTGTAAAATATGATTGGGATCACAGTAATAATTGTGATTATGACACTTGCTTTAAGCTGTGTAAAGAACACAACTGTGAATGCAACTGAGGAACTCACGGGATGTGAGTAAAAGAGCAGAGTGAGGCTTGTGAAGGCTTGAAGGGAAGAGAAGCTTCCCAAGCCTCAGAGAGGGGGAATGTTGCCAGATGAAGAATCATTTGCACCTGCTGGGTTCATACAATGTTTATTCTCCAGAGCCCCCTGGCCCCTGGAACCACACAATGCTTACTGTGTAGGAAGCAATCAGCCCAGGTGTGCCAACTTCTACCAGCTCACCAGGCAGTCAGGTACGGCTTTGGGGTCACCAACCACCAGGGACCACCAAAGAGAGCCCCAGGACAGAAGAACAGATGTGCAAAGGGTGGGGGAAATATGGTAATGATTTGGGGGAAAGATTATCATATGTAAGTTTATTCTGGGACAGTCATTGAATATGTATGTAAAGTACAGGCTATAAACAGGAACTTTCCTGTGCTCAGCATGCACGGCTTTGGGAGGAGCTCTTCCCTGTGCATCTGGCAGAATGAAAAATGCTGCTTAATGCTGCATTGGGGTTAAGGAGGTTTTTATTTTACTGAATTTTTGGTGACACCTGTGTGGCTGTGTCATAGAACCACAGAGCAGCTGTGATGTCAGAAAGGTGCTGTGTGACATCACAGAATGGGTTGTGTGAGGACATGGAGCAGCTGCAACATCATAGAGTGAATGTGTGACATCACAGAGCTGCCTGTGGGGAATCACAGAGTGGGCTGTGACACTGCAGGGTGGTGCTGTGACATCACAGAGCAGTGTTGTGACATTACAGATAGGGCTATGACATCACAGAGTGGGCCATGACATCACAGAATGGCTGTATGACATCACAGAATGGGTAGTGACAACACAGAGTGGGTTGAGACATCAAAGGGGGGATTGTGTGACATCACAGGGCAGCTGTTACATCACAGGGCAGACTTGCTGTGTGACTTCACAGAGGAGGTAGTGTCCTACCACAGAGAGGGATTTGACATCACAAGATGGCTGTGTGACATCCCAGAGTGGGCTGTGACATCCCAGGGGGGCTGTGTGACATCACTAGGGGCTGTGTGACATCACAGTGTAGTTGTGAGAGGTCACTGGGGAAGTCACTCTGCCCCAGCCCCCCTCACAGTTCCCCCCAGAGAAGTCCAACGCTGCTTGTGCACAGCAGGGTCCCCTGTCCCTCTAGGACCCCCTGGCACTTCAGGGTCAAGGCAGGACCTTGCCCTGACCCCAAGCACTGTCCCACCTGCAGGATCTGCTTCCCATCAGCCTCTTCCTCCTGCAGCCCCAAGCCCAGGTTGGTGCTAAACAAAGGGCGCTGGCTCAGGGTCATCCCCCGGTGGGGGCTGTGCACCCCCTCTGCCCCCTCCCCAAATTCCCTCCTGGGGGCAGCAGGAGCTGGGTCAGGAGCCCTGTGGGGAGGGAAAAGGGGTTGAAATTGGGATGTGGAGGTCACACACGCTCTGGGGGACACACAGGACCCCTGGGGACCCCCACTCACCTTCTCCTGCAGCATCAGGAGGATAAACCCCAACATGGAGCCCCCAAAGCCCAGCAGCACCTTGGGAGGCAGCATCTGGTGGCAGCTTTGGGGGTCTTGGGGGGCATAACTGCCCTAAAACTCTCTACGAGCCCCACAGCCACACCCAGAGCCCTCAAACCACCCCAGAGCACACAGACAGGACCCCCAAACCACTCCCTGCAATATAAATGGGCCCAAAATCCACCAAACACCCTTTCCATCTCCCCCAGTTCACCTACCCAAATTCTCTCCAAGCTACACAGTCCAGCTAGGGCCCCAAAACTCCCTCACAGACACTGCCATACTCCCTCTCAGCACCACAAATGCCCCCAAAAGCCACAAAAACCCCTCCCAAACCCCCAGGATTCCCTAAACGCCCTACCACCCCCCATGGCACTGACCAGGAGAGGCTGGTGGACAGGAACATCCACAGCTGGGAGCAGCTCGGGCACTTCAGCAGTGATTTGGGCACTTTGGGGGGCACACCCCACATGGGGAGACCCAGGCCAGGGACTGGGACAGAAAACCAGAATTCCTGAACAACAGATGGGCTCAGGTGGACACATTCTGCCAGCACAGCTATGAGACTGTTGTCCTGTCCCCCAGCCTGGGCAGCCCCAGAACATCCAAATCCTCATGAATATTCCCCTCAACCCCACATTCACCCCCAAATGCACAGTAAAAGAGTGCAGCTTTAGATCTCTTTGTTTAATTTTTTTATTTTACCTCAGCTTTGGTTGTTCTGACTAGGTGAAGAAGGAAATTATTCAGGTTGGAAAAGACCTCCAAGATCATCCATCATTTCTTGATGCCACCAGAAGAAACAATTACACAGCAGGTAACAATTTTTAAGGTGCAACATTAATAAATCAGCTCTTCCCAATGAATTTCTGATGTCAGTCTTAGTCCCGATGGATGTTCCTGCTCCTGTGTTTGTCCAGGTGGCCACAGGGAATCAGGAGGACATGGAAGCTACCAGCCAGGTGCCTTCCCAACCTGAGTATGTTAGTTTTGCTTAGCCCAGAACATCAGCAAGCTATCTTTAGCATCTAGGAGAAACTTAAACCCTGCAAAAGCTGTTGTGGTAGGCCTGAAGAAGTGGCTGAAGGGTTGGGAGAAAACTTGTGTTCATGAGCTGGTTTTGCTTAGCCCAGTTTTTGCTAGTGGGTGGGGAGGGGCACAAAAATGGTTCCTGTGTGTCCTGTGTGAATGTTCTAGAATTTTCACCATGTCCAGCAGAGCCAATCTCTGATGGCTCTGAAGATGATGGACATGCTGCTGGCCAAGTCTGGGCCAATTAGAGATGTTGGTTACACCTCTGTGATATCATATTTAAGATGAAATCAAAACAATGTGAGCAAGCACTGCTTTTTAGACAGAGGATGAGGAGGAGGTGAGAATATGTGAGGGAAAACAACATGGAGACACCAAGGTCAGTGGAGAAGGTGGGGGAGGAGGTGCTCCAGGCACCAGAGCTGAAAATCCTCTGCTGGCCGTGGTGAGGACCATGGCGAAGCAGGTTGTCCCCCTGCAGCCCATGGGGTCCACGAGGGGTGCAGAGATCCACCCACAGCCCGTGGGGAGGTGCTCACGCTAGAGGAGCAGGTGGATGCCTGGAGGAAGCTGTGATCCAGTGGGAGTCCCAGTGCAGGGAAAGGCCTTGTTCCTTGGGATGGAAACAGCCTGGCCTGGGCTCAGAGCTCTGAACCCTGTGGACAAGAACTCATGGGGCAGCAGATTCCAGCGGCTGCTGCTCGAGAGATTGGACCCACGGCAAAGAAGTTTGCAGAGGACTGTCTCCAGTGGGAGGGACCCATGGCTAAGTAAAGGACTCCTCTCCCTGAACAGCGGAAGAACTTTTGGTCATGGACTGACCAAAAAAACCCATACCCTGCCCACCACAACCCCCTGTGCTATTGGTGGGAAAGAGGGAGGGGGGTGAGCAGAGAAACAGTGTCTTAAGAGCTTATTTTTAGTTCTAATTTGCCTCCTCTGACTCTGTTTAGGGTTAGGTTACCAATAAATCACTTTGCAACTTTAAGTTCTCAGCCTGTTTTACCCTTCAATGCAACCTGTCTGGTTCATTATCTTGACTCATGAGCCCTGTGTGTGTGTGTGTGTGTGTGTGTGTGTTAGGGTTGTTTTTTTCCCCTCCCCTCTGCACAGCTGCAGCAGGGGAGAAAACAGCAGATTTCATAGGTGCCTGGCATTTGGCCAGGGTCAAACCACAACACAGGGTCACTGGCAGTGTGGGTCACCAGGGCTCTTCCCAGTGTGGGTCCTCCAATGGGGGATGAATACAGGGCAGTGCATGAAGCTCTTCCCCCCCTCGGGGGACTCACAGGGCTTCCCTTACTGATGCCTCTGTTGGTGTTTGGTCAAGTTAGAGCTCTCGGTGAAGCCTTTCCCACACTCGGGACACTCATATGGTCTCTCCCCTGTGTGGATCCTCTGGTGGATGATCAGGCTGGAGTTCTGGCTGAAGCTCTTTCCACATTCCCCACACTCATAGGGCCTCTCTCCAGTGTGGATGCGCCGGTGGGTGATGAGGGTGGACTTCTGTTTGAAGCCCTTCTTGCACTCAGGGCAGCGGAAGGGCCTCTCCTCTGTGTGAATCCGTTGGTGCATGAGGAGATTGGAGCTGCTCTGAAACCTCTACCCACACTCAGAACACTCATAGGGCCTCTCCCCACTGTGGATCCTCCTGTGATAGACCAGGGTGGAGCTCCGGCTGAAGCTCTTCCCACATTCCCCACACTCATAGGGCCTCTCCCCAGTGTGGATCATCTTGTGATGGATCAGGGTGGAGCTCCGACTGAAGCTTTTCCCACATTCCACACACTCATAGGGCTTCTCCCCTGTGTGGATCCGCTGGTGGTCCATAAGCTGGGAGATCTTTCTGAAGCTCTTCCCACATTCCCCACACTCGTAGGGCTTCTTGGTCTCATGAAGCTTCTCAGGAATCTCCAGCTCTGAACTCTGGCTGGAGCTCTTGCCAACTTCCTGGCACAGGGTGGGTCTTTGCTCTTCAGAGCACCCTGGGCTGGGTTTGCAGCCCCTCCTTGTGCAGCATCTCTGGGGCTTTTCCTGGTTGGATTCCTGGGTCATGGAGCTGCTCAAAATGGCCTCTTCCATGAGGTTCTGCCGTAAGGACTTGTCCTCCCTGGTCTCTCTCCTCAGCTCATTGTCTGGGGGAGGAAGGACAAGGAGAGGATTTGGGATTTGCCTCCATGCCAGAGGGAAGGGGAAGGAGATCCCCCAATCCATCCCTACCAGGACAGAGTCAGCAGCAGGGCTGTCCTGCAGCCAGGGGCGATGCTGGGCTGGGAGATGGGGGAGAAGAGAGCAGGAAAGGGGCAGTGACTTCCTCCTCACCTGCCTGGCTGTCCTGGAGCATCTTCCTCTTCCTCACAGCTTCCTTCTCCATCTGGCCAAGTTTTGGGAATCAGAAATCCTCGTTTGGGTAAAAAAAAGGTGTGAGTGCCTTGGGTTGGGGGTTCCTCCTGCCCAAGTCTATTTCTAAAAGTCACCGGATGTTTTGTGTCTATAAATTCCTCCTAAAATAAGAATGAGTTCAGAAAAAGCCTCCCAGGAGTTCCCCCTTTCCAGTCTCCTGTCTCTGGGGTTCTGGGGTTTCCCATTCTCGAAGCTGCTGGGGCTGCCATGGGTCCTGGGGATCCCCTTCTCCTGGGTCCTGATTAGGGATGCTGTGGGGTTTCAGTGCTCCCAGGGGTCCCTTCTTCCCTGATTGTGCTTTGGCTCCAAGGGCTCCTAGGGTCCCCTTCTTCAGGCTCCCCCCACTCCAGGCACTCGGGGCTTCCCCCTCTCCCCATTGCCCCTTTCAGTGTCACAGTGTCCCAGCCCTGCCTCATCTCCAGCCTCCCCCACCCCTCCAGGCTGCCAGGGGTCCCCTAGCTCTGGTATTGCCCCTCTCTGCTCTCTCCACTTGAGGGGTGCTGCAGACACAGTGGGTGGTGAAATCTCATGGTTCTGCTCCTCCTCCTTTTCCTGCTCCTCCTCCTCTCTCCCTCCTCTTCCTCCCGCTCCTCCTCTGCTCCCATCCCAGAACCCCATTCCCCACCCTCCTCTGCCCCACGGCTGCTGCAGCACTGGCTGCTGGGTGGGGGGAACCCCCCGATCAGCCCCAGGGATGGACAGGGGGCTTGGGGACCCCCAGTGCAGATCCACCTCCCCCAGAGCCCCAGGGAATTGCTGCGGGGATCCAGTGCTGGGGGACAGGGCTGGAGCCCCATGGAACTGCCCTGCTTCCATGCCAACCCCACCTTTCCCTCCCCTCTCCTCCCCTTTCCCATCCTTCTCCCAATCCACAGACCCCTCCCAAGTCAACTGGGGTGTCCCACCCCCCTCCCGCTCTCTTTGGGGGTCCCAGCCCCCTCTTTTCCCTTGCTCTTCTGCCCTTGCACCATCATTCCCTCAATCCCAACCCCCCTCTCCCCTATGACTGGTTTTGGGGGTTCTAGGCCCTTCCTGCCCACTCTGGGGATCCCAATCCCCATCTCGCTCCATTTGGGCTCCCGGCTTGGGCATCCCCCACCTCCCCCCTCCCCAAATTCCGCTCCCGGGGGCACTGGGGGCGAGGGGGGGCGCAGGTGGGGTCCAGAGGTGCCGGAGCCACGTGTTCACCCACTGCCAGTGCCACCCTCGAAGGATCAGGGTTACCCCAAAACTCCCTCACAGGTGCTGGATACCCCACAAGCCCGTAAGGACTGGGGTCCCCCCAGCTTCATCACCCCCAACCTTCGGCTGCCTCATCCCAGGCCCCATCCCACCCATCCCCCTCCCACAGACTTCATCCCACACCCCAATCCACATCCAACCCTTCCCAGGCCTCATCCCATCCCATCCCATCCCATCCCATCCCATCCCATCCCATCCCATCCCATCCCATCCCTCCCAGCAGACGCCGCCGGGATCCCCTAAAAGTCCCACGTGCTGGGGACTCCCCCATATTTCCCCAAGGGGCATTTGGAGTCTCACATTTGGAGTCCTGCAAGATCCAAAAATCCGCCCCCTCCCCATTGCCCCTCCCCCCCAAAAAACCCCTACCGGGCAGCCAACAAAAATATTTGGAGTTAGGTGCTGCAGTCCTACAATGTCCAAAAATCCCCCCCTCCCAAAAACAACCCCAGGCATCACCCAAGATATTTGGGCTGAGCTCCCCCTGCCCGCTCACCTGTGGGATGTCCCGGGGGGGCGATGCTCCCGGGCCGAGGGTTGCAGACACAAAGAACAATAACTCCTGCTCTGTACCTTTGGGTGCTCAGTGTGTCTGCTGGGAGCCTCCTCAAGGGCCTTCAGCCTCTGCTCAGCCCATGGACAGCAGCAGCAGCACCTTTGCAGGGCCCAGCAGGGCTCTTGCCAGCTGCCCTTGCCCACCTGCACACAGAGCCTCCCCCAGGCAGGGCCCTGCAGACAGGCAGGTTTCTGTAGGGCCGGGCGAGTGCACAGAGGGTGGGATGGGCTCTGTGAGCACTGACAGGGACAAGGCTCCTCTCAGGAGGAACATGTGCAGCACAGGGAGATGATGAGGGAAGGAGAGGGAGCTGAACAGAGCAGTGCTGTGGGCAGGAGGGCACTGTTGGTGTGTGGGAGGTGCCGTGCACAGCTGGGCACAGGGAACACTGTCCTGAGTGCCAGGCTGTCCCTGCCCTGCCCTCTCAGGCACAGCACCACAACATCTTCTCTTGTTTCTGCATTCCTCTGATACTGTCACTGTTATCTGGTGCTCTCAGGGAGGCTCTGGGCTTTGCAGCAGCTGAGGCGGGCACTGCCCTTGGGATTCCTCCCAGGCAGCTGTGTCCATGGGAATGGGGTGTCCAAGCTTCCCTGTGACCTGTGGGGCTGTGGGCAAAGCAGTCCATGGGAAAGGGGAAGGAGCTGAGCCTCCCTCCCTGAGATGCCATCATGAGCACACCTGGGGATCTCCTTGCTGTGTCCTTCCAAGCTCTGAGCTTCCCCCCTGGGTGCAAATCTGTGCCAGAGCCTCTCAGAGTTCCCTGAATGTCCCACGGGGAAGTGCAGAGATGCCACAAGTGAGGAAATGCTGTTGGGTTTGCCAAGGGAACAGTGAGTGTCCTTGGCAGAAGGAGGGGCTGAGACCTTGCTGAGAGACCTTTGGAGAGGGTGAGACATTCAGTGATCCCTCTGCTCTCAGCAGGGTGACAGGGGAGTGTGATTGTGCTGTGATTGCATTAAAGGTGCAAACCCAGGGCAGTTGGGAATAAGCCCATCCAGCCCCTCACCTTGCCCTGAGCCACAGGGAATCCCTTTGCCTCTCACATCTCTCAGTGGCAAACTCTGAGTACAGCAGAAATGCTGGGGATTTCTGACCTCAGAGAACCAGGAATGATGTATGGGTAGGAAAACATTCCTTAAAACTCCCTCCTGCTATCCTGTGGAACTGTGAGTGAAAATGCTACCAAGCCTTTCTGCATTAGGAGGGATTCCCCTGACAAATTCTGAATATTCAGCCTTGTCCCTCTGCCCCATGGCCACAATCCCAGGGCAGCAGGGCAGGGATGGCTCCTCGAGAGCCCCACGCACAGGCCTGGCTGCTCATGGCACACTCAGACAGCACAAGTGGAGCTCAGGCAGGGACCTGGATGAAGGTTTTCCCAGAGAAGGAACAAGGGTGGATGAGTCCCAGCGGGACAGTCTGCAGGGAATGGCACAGCTTTGGCTCAAAGCAGCCTCTCCTGACTTGTCACTGTCCTTTTCTCCATCAACAGGTCCCCATGGCCAGACACAGCAAATGTCCAACAGCAGCTCCATCAGCCACTTCCTCCTCCTGGCATTCACAGACACGTGGCAGCTGCAGCTCCTGCACTTCTGCCTCTTGCTGGGCATCTCCCTGGCTGCCCTCCTGGCCAACAGTCTCATCATCAGCGCCGTAGCCTGCAGCCACCACCTGCACACCCCATGTTCTTCTTCCTGCTCAACCTGGCCCTCACTGACGTGGGCTCCATCTGCTCCACTGTCCCCAAAGCCATGCACAATTCCCTCTGGGACACCAGGGACATCTCCTATGTAGGATGTGCTGCCCAACTGTTTATGTTTGGTTTTTCATTTCAGCACAGTATTATCTCCTCACCATCATGTGCTACGACTGCTCTGTGTCCATCTGCAAACCCCTGCACTATGGGACCTTCCTGGGCAGCAGAGCTTGTGCCCACATGGCAGCAGCTGCCTGGGCCAGTGGCTTTCTCACTGCTCTGCTGCACACAGCCAATACATTTTCCCTGCCCCTGTGCCAGGGCAATGCCCTGGGCCAGTTCTTCTGTGAAGTGCCCCAGATCCTCAAGCTCTCCTGTGCACACTCCAGCCTCAGGGAACTTTGGCTCATGGTCATTACTGCTTGGACACAAACATCTTCTGGCTGTTTTGTGTTCATTGTTTTCTCCTATGTGCAGATGTTCAGGGCTGTGCTGAGGATGTCCTCTGAGCAGGGACAGCACAAAGCCTTTTCCACATGCCTCCCTCACCTGGCCATGGTCTCCCTGGTTATCAGCACTGCCATATTTGCCTACCTGAAGCCCTCCTTCCATCTCTCCTCATCCCTGGATCTGGTGGTATCAGTTCTGTACTCGGTGTTTCCTCCAGCACTGAACCCCCTCACCTCCAGCCTGAGGAACCAGGAGCTCAAGAAAGCTCTCAGAGGACTGATTTCTGGACACTTTTCAGCTATCACAGACTGCCTGTTTTCCTCTCTCACTGGGTCCTGGTGCACATCATGACAGGCCAAGTCTCTCCTCATTTATATTTTTTCTGCTTCTGATGGTGTTGCCTTCAAAGCATTAGTATTATTCATTCTCTCCAATTTAATTATACCTTCATCTTTTGTAACTCAGAGACTTCATGTAATTGAGGAGTCTCACATTGTATTTGAGTGAAATAAATGAACCTGTAACAACGTCTCCCCTGTCCCCATGTCAGGCTCTGGTGGAACATCCTCTGGGGGAGGCTGTGGCACTGGGGGGCAGGGGGGACCTGGGGGGACAGGGGACCCTGCTGTGCACAAGCAGCGTTGGACTTGTCTGGGGGAACTGTGAGGGGGGCTGGGGCAGAGTGACCTCCCCAGTGATGTCACACAGCCCCCTGTGATGTCACACAGACACCCTGTGTTGTCATAGCCCACTCTGTGATGTCACAGGCAACTCTGTGATTTCGCACAGCCTTCACTATGGTCACATAAAGCTGTCCTGTGATATCACAGCACATTCGATGATGTCACATCACCACCCTGTGGTATCACACAGTCTACTCTCTGACCTCACAGCCTGCTGTATGATGACATTCAGCCACACCCTGATGTCACAGTCTGCTCTTTGATGTCACACAACCAACCAGTGATTCCACACCCTTTTCTATGACGTCACATACCACACCCTGCTCTAGGATGTCACAGCCTGCTCTGTGGTGTCACAAGCCAGTCAGTAATGTCACACAGCCAACTCTGTGATGCCATACAGCCACTCAATGATGTTGCACAGTTCACTCTGTTGCTGCACAGCCTGCTCTGATGTCATACAGCAACCTGGCAATGTAACAGCCCGCTCTGTGATGTCACACATTCTCCTCTATGATCCTGTAGCTGCTCCATGACCTCACACAACCAATTCTGTGATGTCATAGCCCAATCTGTGACCTCACAGAACCCAGTCTGTGATGTCACACAGCTCCTTTCTGACATCACAGCTGCTCTGTGGCTCTCTGACACAGCCCCAGAGGTGCCCATGGCTATGACACAGCCCCCTCTGGGCCATGGCACAGCCCCTGCCAATGCTGAGCACCTGTGAGCTCTGGGTGTGCCCTGCTGGTGTCCCTGAGATGGCCTGGCAGTGCCCCAGCCCTGCGGGGCTGTGCACAGGAGCTGCTCCTGGGCAGAGCTGTCTCTCTGCAGCGCTGCCGCTTGCCAGGAGCTCCTCTGTGCCAGGAGCCCAGCCCAGCTCAGCAGCACAGCAACAGCACAGGGACTTTCTCAGCCTCAGATCCTTCCTTGTCAAGGAAGTTTCCTGACATATTGTACCCAATTACAAGTTGATGGTATAATTAATTTGCTCTACTTTGGCACCAAGGGCTGTGAGGAGACTCCTTGTCCTGAGGCCCTGGGGCCTCCTGGCACAGCCCCAGCAAGGCTGGGCACTGTCACCCCCTTGTCCTGCCCTCAGCATCCCCACCTCACATCCCAGTGCCCCAGCAGAGCCCTGAGCAAGGCAGGAGGGACAGGATCTGCCTTCCCCAGGGCTGGGGCTCAGGCCTTGGCCTTTCTGCTGCCTCCACCCAGCCCAGGCTTTGCTCAGCATCTGAGCTGCCTGCACAGAGCCTTTGCCTCCCTGCATTCCTGGCCTCAGGGATTTGCTGGAAGGAGTCCTGGGGAGCCTTTGGCAGGAATGGCCCTGGGGGGCTTCTTAATGCTCCTAGAGACTGCAGGTTTTCCAAAGGACTTTGGGTTTTGCTTTTGCCTTGGAGTCTCTGAGAGGTTTGTGCAATCCTGGCCTCCAATTCTCTCCTCCAAGGAGTCCATGAAGAGCCTGTGTTGGGGATGAACCTCAGTGGGAGCCACGAATGCTTCGAGACACTTTGGGTTTTTCCACTGACTCTGACTCCTGGAAAGGTTTGTGCAATCGCCTCTCAGGCCCTGAGGTTCAAGGGCTCAGCTCCAAATGCACCACTGGGCTCATTAGGATCAAGCAATTCCTAACAAACCATGGCTCTCCCTTCATTTACCTCTGATATAATGCAGTTCATTAGCAAGTTTTTTTTATGGTTTTGGAGAAATATTTCAAAGGGCTTCTAATAAATCTACATTCCTGTTTTAAAGGGTGTATTTTTCCCTTTAGAGAAGAGGTGAATGCAGCATTCTGTGATTGATACTGATCCAGGGTGTCTCCTAAGGAGGTCTGGCCTGGTCAGAGAAGCTGTGCCTTGAGGTCTGACCCAGTGTGGTCTCTCTTGCTCCCCATTCCCAAACCCCATCCTGTCTCTCCTCACTTACTTGTGGACTGCTTTCCTTGGAGAACTGGCTGCACACAGGCAAACAGAGGTTTTCCCTTTTTTTTTTTTTTTTGTAAGCAGTTTAAATCTCCTAAGTTTCCCCATTGAAAACAGACACCCTCCTCCAGTGTGTCCCAAGTCCAAACTGCCACCAAGAAGGTTCCCCTTCCCAAAGGCAGAACCATGCAAGGAATGTTTTAGACCTTTGGACTTCTTGGTTCCACAAGACCTTTCTGTGTCCCAATGATCCCTTGGTTCCATGAGGTTCCATAGTGTCCCAATGGATATTTGGTTCCATAGGGCCCCACAGTATCATAATGCCCTTTTTAAATCCATGAGCCCTTGCTCTGTCACATGGACTTTTGGTTCCATGAGGTTCTGTACTCTCAGCAATGGTCTCCTTAGTTCCAAAGTGTCACCATGGACCCTTGGTTCCATGGAGCTCTGCTGTGTAACAAGGCTCTCCTGGATTCCATGAGGAATACAAAAGCTTTGCATAAACAATGAGCAAGACCATGGCCTCCTTGGATCTGCACTGTCACAATGGACAGCTGGTTCCATGAGGTCCCATACTGTCACAATGGATATTTGGTTCCACAGGGTGCCACAGTGTCACCATGGTCTCCTTGGTTCCACGAGGCCCTGCAGTGTCACAGTGGCTCCCAGGTTCCATGAGGCTCCACAGTGTCACAAGGGTTTCCTTGGATCCATGTGCCCCAAAGTGCCACAGTGGTCTCCCTCCTGCAGCAACCAGCAGCCAAACCCACTACCAGGGCCAAATGCCTGGGAAGAAGGAGAAAGGGAGGCACTTTTGGAGTGATGGTTTTTGTCTTGCCAGGTCACAGTGACATGGGATGTGGCCCTGCTGTCCTGGAGATGGCTGAACACAGCCTGCCCATGGGAAGGGGAAAAGACAACAACCTCTGTCCATGGAACTACAGCAGCAGAGAGGTCAGGCCCCAGAAGGCTGGGTCGAAAAGACTGTCACCAGCACAGGAAACACCAATGTAGGACATTTTCTTGAAAGTTGACATTTTAGGGCATTCTTTTATACACGGATGCAGCACCAAATACCAAGATTGACAGTTTCAGCTTTCTGTATGCCCTGAGAACAGCTGGAATCTTTTCAGCAGTGTGTGCTGTTCCATCCCTTGCTTAGGGTGAGGATGTTGGATCTTTCAGCAGGCTCTGCTCTCCTGGGGTCTGATCTTCCCAGGCAGGCTCCAAAAGCAGAATAAAACAGCAGCGCAAGGCACAGCACAAAGGAAGCACCGGGCTGATCCCATTAAAAGTGCCCTGCAGGGACATTTCACGGCTGGCCCTCAGCAGCCCGGGCTGCAAACAAAGCCCGCTCGGGCCGAGCACAAGATCCCCACAGAGCCCTGAGCAACAGCTGGAGCCCAGCAGGGCCTTGGAGGAGGCAGGGCGAGCCCCGGGCCGGGTTCCAAAGGGGCTGCGGGGCTGGGGGCGATGGCGCCGAGTGCCCTGCCCGTGTGTGGCCTGGGCTCTGCGGCGCCACGGGGACACAGCCCGGGGCCGGGGCTCGGTCCTGCTGCCCCCAGGGCGCTGCCGAGGGCTCCCTGCCTGCCGGGGCCGGGGCGGCGCTGAGGGAGCGGCGCCGCCATTGCTGCCGCCATTGCTCAGGGGCGCTGAGGGGAGCGCGGCTCCCGCCAGCCCTGCTCGGCTGTGAGGGGAGAGAGAGAATAAGGAGAGAGAGAATAAAGTCAGACATTGCTGCTAAAGAAAGTCCGTGCAGTTCCGCATGCCTTCGGACACCGGCCCGAATGGCTGTGCTCGGTGTATGAACATCGCCACTCGGCTGCCCCAGAGCAGAAATCCCCTGGGGAGATAACCGGGACCGGTCGTGTGAGATGGGACGCCAAACACTCGGGGTTTGGTGTCTTTGGGATAAAGAAACTATTTTTTTAGTCTCTTTGGGATAGAAAATTTCTTGTGATTGCATTAGTCTGTTGTACATGGGGTTCAAAAGGCATAATAAATATTAAAAAGAAATTATTATAAATAGCTGTGTTTAAAAAGGCATTAAGACTTAGGAGTAACATGTCGACTGACAAAAGATTCAATAAGAAAAATGCTTTACTATAAAAATCTTTCTTCTGCAGTTTTATCAGTGGTTCTTGGATTTTCAACTTCTGAATTTTTTGTTTCCTCTGATTTGCTTTATTTTGCAAACATGTAATTAAAATGAGCAACATCTGGAATTAATCAGCAATTGGATACAAAGCTTCAGAATCACTGTGGAAGTACCAGAGGATTCACGTGTTTTAGACGTGTGTGTACATGTGTACATAAAAGCATCGCTCCTTTGCAAGACTGCATTACAACACAGAAGTAATAAAATCAGATTTACTCCTGTTTTCACAAGATTCCTATGAATCTACACCAAAGTGCAGTGAGTGATAGGAGACAGATTAAGTGCGGTTCTAAGTAATCTATTTTTACTCAAATTTCCTGAGTCCTTACACTGCTTTGAAGTGCCAACCTGCAGGTGTGACACACCTGATGTCCCTGTAGTCTCTGCTCTGGGCTGGAGCACTGCAGGGCATCTCCACCAACAACAAATCCTTTTCACACTGCCTGAGTCTCCTTTGGTATGGTAAAGAAGGAGATGAGAATTCCTGCCTTCTCTCTGGATTGCATAAGCCATCAAATTTCCCTCCTGGTGTTCCCAAAGAGAGGAATGTTGGCCCATGGACCCTCTGCTGTTGGATATTGGGCAAGGGAGGAGGAAGACACTTGGTTGTCCCTGCAGAGAGAAGAAATGCATGAACATGCAGTCCCAAATCCTGATTTGGCATTTGTCATCCCTCAGTGATTCCTGTTTGGTTTTGGAAAGCAAAAAGGAGGAGAGGGTCTAGAAAAGGAAGAATCCTGCTGTACTCCCTGACAGGAGGT
This sequence comes from Lichenostomus cassidix, assembly GCF_008360975.1. Lineage (NCBI taxonomy): Eukaryota > Metazoa > Chordata > Aves > Passeriformes > Meliphagidae > Lichenostomus > Lichenostomus cassidix. The sequence continues at coordinate 3,027,586 of NW_028147635.1, read as the reverse complement.
TGTAGCCAGGTGGGGGTCAGGCTCTGCTCCCAGACATGAAGTGACAGGACAAGAGGAAAGGGCATCAAGCTGTGCCAGAGGAGGTTCAGGTTGGCCAGGAAAGGGTGGTCAGGTCTTGGAAGTGTCAGGAAAATTAATCCACAAACACCAGAGGTTTATGTCCAGAAAGGAGACAGAGGAGTCCTGTAACTTTATTCATTAATAAAGGGAGAGGTCATGGGCATTTCCCATGGGGTCTCTCAAATTGCTAGAGGACACAGCCTCTTTTTATCCTGATTTCCTGATCACAGTTCCCTCTCTCTTTCCCCATTGGCTGAGGTACTCGAGAGGTACAGACTTTCCTAATTGCCTAATACACATCCTCTTCTAAAATACATTCCCCCAGCCTTCTTTTCCTTATGTCTCTGTTCTTTTAGTTAAATCCAGGGATTTAAGACAGTCTTGTTAGTCTTGGGTAAGTCAACCAGAGGAATTCTTATGGAATTCCTTCATTGTTTCTTCTCTCTCTCAGTATCTTGCTTTACCTATCAGCAGGCCCAGTTTGTTTATAAAGACACTCCCTTCTCATTCCTTTCAGTAAGAAATATATATAATTAATACATTGAAATATGAATTGAATACTAATAAAAAAGCATAAATTACATTATTTTTAAAATATATTTTGGGATGTCAGTCCTGGGTGGGCAATGTCAGACATGGTGAGGTTGGGGATGAGGAGCAGGTTGTCCAAACAGGGTCAGCCCACAAGAGATTCATTCTTCTACATGCCCAGACCTCCTAAGGAGACATTCAGCATCAAGGTCATTTGGGGAATGCTTCTATCACCTCTTTATTGAACTGAAAAATAAAAAAATACTCACTTGATTAAAAATAAAATTCATGAGGTGCACTTTGAAATCCCCCTCCATAACAGCACTCCAAACAGACTCCAATGAGCTGCACAAGCCCCAGCCCTGCTTTCAGGGAGGTCGCCCAGCACAAAGCCAGCCATGGCACCCTGAAGGTGCCCACTGCACTCTCTAGTATCCATGCCCCAGGAATGCCAGGAATGCCCTTGGTCCAGAGGGCTTTGCTCATGGCCCCTCTCGGGCTCAAAGCTGCTGCTCTTCTTGCTCATTCTTGCCTAAAGCCACAGAGCTCAGCCTCCCCCCACCAACAGGACAAAGGTTCAATAGCCAGGCAGTGGAGCGCACGGCCTAAGGCTGAGGGGCTGGGGCCCAGTCTGGAGGACAGGGAGGGCACACGCCCAGCCCCACAACTCCTGGGCCCACAGCTCTGAAAGGCCAGGACCAGGGATACATGCCTGATTTGGGGGTCCCTCCAGCCATGTGCTGAGGGAGATGCCTTGGGGAAGCACTGGAGCAGCTGGGTGGCAGGAACAAAGCGGCTGCCTGGGGGCTGCTTCTGGCCTCTGACCCCCAGTTCCTCAGGGCTTCCCAGCACCCCATACCCTCAGGAGCCTCCTGTCCCCAACCCCCTCACACATCCCCCTCCTGCCTTCCCACTGCCTTGTCCCATCAGGGTCTCCACAGCACCTCATTCCTTCCCAGCCTCCCACTGCCCTGTCCCCTCAGGGTCTGCCCCAGCCCGGCCATCCTGCCTGGCAGCGGCACAGCCCCGCTGGAGCTCCAGAGGAGCTGCAGCAAGAGGCACCTCGGAGCCCTCGGCAATCCAGCCGGCAGCACACGGGCAGGACACAGCTGGTGCTTCCTGGCTGGCAGAGGGCTTGTGGCCATCTCCAGGCACAGTCTCACAGGGATCCCCACAGCTCCAGCCTCTGCCCACCTGCTCTGGCGCAAGCATTAAGGCTTCAGCAGAACCACCAAAGGCCAAGGGGCTTCTGGCCACTTTCCCTTCCACACTGCACACCCAGGGAACCTGCTGAGCACAAGCACCCTTTTTCCCCTCTTCCTCTATGCCCTGCCGACACTGGGTACTGAAAGAAAGATCCTGGGAGTCTGTGTATTAGAACACATTCTATATTTACATACTAAAACCCAAAGAAAATGCTTAAAGAAAAGAATAGTTCCCCGCAGGCTCAGGTGACCCCAGCAGATGGAGCAGACAGATCAGCTCTCCACAAAGCTCCAGCAGCACAGGCAGCAACAGCCCCACAGACGAGGCCGTGTCTGCCATGCCGTGTGGAGTCGATCGCGCAGCTTCCGGAACATGGAGAAGGGAGATCCCTCTAGTGCTTTCATTATGTAGAGTGTCTGCAGAGCCAGGTTTGAGACGGCAGGGCTGATGTCATTTGTCATGTGTTCAAGGGCTGAAACAGAGAGGAAGAGAGCCACGGTCAGAGCCTGGATCTGCAGGGACCCAAGGAGACCCTCCTGCCCGGGCAATCCCAGCCAACTCTTGCCATGGCCAGGACAGAGCAGGGACCAAGGAGATCAGCCAGAAGGTGCTGGCCACGAATCCCTCACGTGCCCCTGAAATCTCCCTGTGCTCTGCCCAGGACGCCCCTCGTCCACACAGGGAGCAGGGCCCTCCGCAGCCGGGGCAGGAATTGCAGCTCCCTGCCCAGGGATTGCAGCTCCCCCTGAAAAGCCCTGCTGACGCCTCGCTGCCCTCACTCACCTAGGCAGACGAACCGGAACTGTCCTGACTGCCCCCTCAAGCGCCGCCCGGCCATCCCTGGGAACACAGAGCCTGTCACAGCCCCAGCGGCACAGCTCCCCCACAGCGGCGCCGCCAGCCCTGTGGCCGCACGGCCTCCTGCGCCGGCAGGGCTCAGCCCGGGCCCTTGCCGCATCCTGCCGCCCGAGGAAGGGCAGGGCTGCGAGAGGAGGGCGGCAGCAGCCCCGAGGGCAGGCGGGGCTCCACAGCCCCGGGCCGGATGGCGCTGGCGGGGCAGCAGGCGGGGCTGGGGCCGAGCTGCGGCGGGGCGGGGCGGGGAGGGAGCCCGGGCTCGTGGCTCACCGAGGAACCTGATGGCTGCCTCTCGCAGGGGCTCCTGTGGGCTGTGCAGGTACGGCACGGCCTGGTGCAGGTGCTTGACCCTTCGGCTCAAGTCCTCTGCCAGCTGGAGAGAGAGAGTGCCAGGAGGGAATGTTTGGTGTGAGCTCTGCCCCTTGGCCGGGCTCTCCCTGCAGCCAGCCCTGGCCTCCCCTGCTCGCACAGCCCAGAGGTGCGGCCAGCAGCCGCTGGCACCGGGCTTTGGAGGGGGCAGAGGGCCGGGTGCTGCCCGGGGAGCCTCTGTGCCACCCCACTGCACAGCCCAGCTGGGCTGGAGCTCCATCGGCACCCGGCTCGGGGCCAGAGCAGCTTGGAGAGGAGCCCACATGGCCTCTGGGTGCAGCAGTGGGCAGGGGCACAGCTGCCAGCCCCACATCCAAACACATGAGATTCACATCACATCCACAAAGTGGATTCATCCTGGACAAGGCAAAATCTTCAGGCAAACACTGAAATTCACCTGTGATTTTTATGCTAAAAAGCAACCTTGTGGCTCAGGCCATATTCTGCAGGTGCAACTGTTCTGTGAACACACAGAGCTCATTGAAATGGCACGGCCTGATGGGCACAACACACAGTTTTAAAAATCTGTGATATTCTATCACCGTCCCAGTTTGGCTTCATTCAAAGACAGAGGGGAGCTCACCTAACACTGACCACTTGTCAGCCAAAATTTTTTGCCTTACACTTGCACCTCAGCAGAAAGGCTGTCTGGAAAATGCCCAGGAGACAACCAAATCAGAAGAAAGGAGAGGAAAAGCAGACCGAGAATTCTTTTGCATTCAAGGTTCCTTTCCCTAGTCAACCTGACACTTTTCTACCTGATTCTCACTTGACATCTACCCATGACACAGCACTGCCAAAAAAATACTTCAGTCACGTGGCAGGAGCTGTTGGAAAAGCAAGGGTAGAAGTTCTTTCCCTACCTGATGGGCTGTAGGCTGGCAAGTGCTGCTCTGAAAATGTGCAGCTGCTGCTCTCCGGAAGGGCCCTGGAAACGCTCGGGTGGTCAATGCGAACCAGGCGAACCATGAGCTCAGGGTGGCGTTTTAGGTCCATGCAGACCAGTGGAATGCTGAGACGCTTGAGCTGGAATTTGCGTCTGATTGATTCCTCCCATGACTCCCCCTGATGTCCAGAGGTGCGAAACACTTTCTTGGCAGGTGCTGGGGAAGCCTCAGAGTCTTGAGCACCTGCATGTTGTCGCCTGGAAGGGCCTGGAGGCAGCTCTGCATCCTCAGGTGAGGCAGCGCTGAGGTCCTGGCATGAGGGAGCTGAGTAGCAATGAGTGAAGAAGGAAGCAAAGGGAAGACTGGGTCACTATTGCTCCTGGGCTTCGTTTCCCTTGGCAGCAACTGTGCTTCTATCAGCAAAGCAAAAAGCACAGATCCTCCCAAGCACGTCGAGGAAGAAAACAATCCCCACATGTTCTGCGGCTTTGCAACAACCAGTTCCTTGTCTGTTTAGCTCTTGCCTATTCGTTTAACTGCCTGGGAAAACTGTCCCCTGGCAGTTCCTCGGCCAGAGGCAATTACCAGAATCCCAACTGCCAGGTCTCTCCCCCTCTGCTCCAAAGGGACAGGAGGCTCCCTGCAGCTGGGCCTGGCCACCATCGAGCCCTCGGCACTCACACGCACTCACGGAGAGCTCCCCAAGCGTGCCCGTGGCCGGGCAAGGAGCAGCGGCAGCCACGGCGCGGGACTGGGCCAGCTGCAGGCCGAGCGGGCCAGGCTGCTGTGAGCGCAGCCCCGGCGGGACTGTCCCGCAGCCCCCGGCAGCCCGGGGGGCACGGCACGGCACGGCACGGCACGGCACGGCACGGCACGGCACGGCACAGGTGCCTTGCCCAAGCACAGACAGCCCCTGGGCCAGCCGGGGCAGCTGCGCTGAGCAGCCCCAGCACGGGCAGTGCCCATGGCCAAAGCCCGCGCCACCCTCGCTGCCAGCCCGGCTTACCGGCACCGCGGAGCTGCTGCAAGCGGCTGCGCTGGCGGCTGCGCACCTCCTTGCTGCACCTCCTTGGCGCACCTCCTCGGCTGGCCTTGCTCCGGCGCTCGATGCGGAGCAGGAGGTCGGGGCGGTCGCGGCGAAAGATTGGATTCCTGAAGTGGAGCCAGCTGCCGCCCTCGCTCGCCACCTTGTGGAAGCCGTACAGGTGGAGCTGTCGCACGAAGCTGCTGAAGTGCGTGGCTTTGAAGGTGCCCGGGGCCGCCGCCGCCCCCTCGCCGCCCAGCCCGCGGGCGCCGGCCGGGCTGAGCAGCTCCCGCTCGAAGAGCGAGCGCTCGACGAGCAGCCCCCGGGCCAGGCTGTCCCAGCGCACGGAGCGGACGCGGGGGCTGTTCACCAGGTGCCACAGCTTGGCGGGGAAGGTGCGGGCGCTGAGCCCCGAGGGCAGAGGGGGCTGCTGCATGGCGGCGCCGCTCACCGACTGGGGCAACAACGCCTCAGCGCAACGGCCGCGGCGCGGGCCGGACTTGGCGGGGACGAGCGACGAGCGACACGAGCCAGAGAGGCACAGCGCGGGCACAGCGCGGGCACAGCGCGGCCGTTTCGCTCCCGGGGCGCTGGCCGGGCTCGGCGGGGCGGGCAAAGCCCCTTGCGAGGCTGCTGGCAGCAGTGGCGACCTCTCTCCCCGTGCTGCATCTCATCCCCGGGTCACCTCTGGTGACAGAAGGAAAGGACATTGCTCTGTCTTGCCTGCCGAAAGGATAAAGAGGAGACACTTGAAGACATTCTTTTTGCCTCTTTCCCAGCCAGCTGGCTGGTTCTTTCTCCTCATCCCTGCCTGTCAGCAAGGGGCAGCAGTTTTGTCAGCATGCTCATCAAAGCTGAACTGCTGCCCCTAGGATGGATGTTGCTTTAGCCAAGGGATGAATGGCTTCCAGTTGGAGTCAGCTCACGCTGGTGTCTCCACAAGAGGCTGTGCCTTTTGCTTTCCTCAGGAATCATTTCTTGTCTTCCTGTCTTCCCCCATCTGGGGAGAGTAACAGTGAAAACCCCTCCTGCAGCCAAGTCTAGTCAATGCAGACTGCTCACAGAGTACATCTTGCAATGGAAAGAGACTCCTCTGAGTTGGTGTTGGGAGGTGGAGGGGGAAGGTTTGTCCTGTGCTCACTTGAAGTCTTGTTGGGCAGCTGTTTTGCTCTGGCAGATAGACACCAGGGATGTATATCCAAGCCTTGCAGGTTCATTCATGAGCTTCCTGAGAGACCAAGGAGACTGAGGGATTGTTCTGTGAGGGCAGAAATTTCCATCTGGGAACTTTTTCAGATGCTTCAAAAATTTTTTACTTTCCTTCCCAAATATTGCCAAAATGTTTTGCTTCCAGAGAATCTTTTCCTTCTCTTTGGTGAACTTCCCTCTGCTGCCCTCCCAAATCTGGCCATTTCCCAGGATTCCTCCCCAAACTCAGGAGTATCCCATGGCCTTCCCTCTCCAGCTGGAACAGAAGGAAGCCCAGAGTTTGCTGTTGTGAGAGAGGAGTTTCTCTTTCTGTCTCACTTTCCATTTGGGGTAGCTTTGTGTGCATTCTTTGATCAAGGAAGGTTTAAACTTGGAAGGAGTTGTGTTTCAAACTGCTCCATCCTCAGGGTCTTCTGTGGATATCCTTGGACAAAAGGGCTCTTGGTGTGAGCTCCCAGTGTCCAGGTTAAGGAAGGAGGTTGATATTTCAGGGTTGTTGCTGCTGAAAACATTTGTTTTCCTCTAGGAGCAAGGAGCTGGGAGTGGATACTTTTCTCACCTGCCTGCAGAAGAGGAAGTTGGAAAGTGGCAATTTTGTTTGAGGAGGTGGCCATGGGGAGTGTTCTCCCAGAGATGGGCTGGCAGAGAGGCAGCAGGGGAGATTTCAGACAGGAGCAGCAGCCCCTGCCTGGGTCATGCTGCAGGGAACCCCAGGAGGGAGGTGTGAGAAGGTTTGTTTCTTTTTGTGCACATCAGCAATTTTCTCCGATTTCAAAAGAAAAGGTGGGAAGACTCTCAGGTCTTGTGCTCACCTGGCAGTGCATTTGATATGATGGTGGGTGGGAGACACAGATGCAGACACCAGCTGAGGTAATAATGTCATTTACTATAATGCAAAAATTAAAAAAAAATCAGAAATGGATAAGGTAAGCAATGCACCTCATCATTACTACATGAAGTTGCCTCTAGTGATGAAGGAAGACATCACCAGATACCCAAATCCTTTCCCCTCATCCAGACCTGCACATCAGCTGGGGGAAGCTGTCCCAGCAAAGCCCTGCAGAGCCACGGCTGTACCTGGGAAATGCTGCAGTGCCTCCACCTTTGCTGGCCACGAGGCTTCCGAGTGCACTGTGAGAGCAGCCTGGCTGTGATAGTGCTGAACGACCAACCTGACAGAACTTGTAGTGTGGGGACATCTGACTTCACTCTCCTCTTGGTTTTCTCCCCTTGAGAGAGGAGGGGTAAAAAACCTCAAGGAGAAAAACCTCAAGGTTCCTCAAGGAGGAACCAAGGGAGTTGTTTTGGATCCTTCAGCCCCATACAAGGCCAGATGTGGCCTTGTCTGGATTATTCTGAATGTGGAAAGGTAAATACCTGTTTCAGCAGTGAGTAGATACCTAGATCATAATGCTACTAATATTTGGTTAATGAGCAGATATATATATATATATATATATATATCAATCATTCTGTAAACTCACCCATGCCAGTTCTCAGAAGCATTTTCTTCCTCAAGAGAAAGAAATATTGCAGGCTCTGAACTGTTGTGTCCCTGTGGAAAACAGTGATCTTTGGGGTTTTTTTCCTTCTGGTTTTCTTCCAAGGTGTCAAGGTTTGAGATTTTGTTAAGATCATTGGTTTCCTAAATTGTATTATTCAGCCTAGCTTATAGGTACCTTTCTTAACTTGCATTTTAGCTATTTTCATCGTTTTTGCAAGCATTTACCCCATAATTGCATTTTAGCTGTTATAGTTTTGCAATTAAGCCTTTTTTTGTGTATGTATGTCAATCTGTTCTAGGTTTGTATGTTTGTTATTTTCTGCCTCTAATAAATGGTATTTTAAATCATATTAGACTAATTGGCCAAATATTGGTCCACCAAGGGACCGAGTCTTGGGGTGCTGCTACCCTGATCTGTTGCCAGAAGCCTGGCAATCCATTATTTCCCATGATTTGGCCAATCCAGGATTTCCCATGATTTCCCACGATTTGGCCAATCCATGATTTTGTCAATTCATGATTTTTCATGATTTCCCAATATTTGGCCATTCCATGATTTCCCACAATTTGACCAATCCATGATTTCCCAGGATTTCCCTTTATTTGGTCAATTCTTGATTTCCCATGATTTCCTATGATTTGGTCAATCCACAGTTTCCCACGATTTCCCATGATTTCCCACGATTTGACCAATCTGTAATTTCCCATGATTTGTTCAATCCATGATTTGCCAGGATTTCCCATTATTTGGCCATCCCATGATTTCCCACGATTTGGGATTCGATTGTATTTAACTGTATACATTTAACTTGTGTTAGTTTAAATTTAAGTGGCATTAAATATTATTTAATTGCAATAACTTTAAATTGTATGAATTTAAAGAATTCAGGTTGCATTCATTTGTCTTTACTTGCATTAGTTTTAAATGGTATGAATTTAAACTTGTATTGTGTTAAACTGTATTTTATTGTATGAATTTGAGTTGCATTAGTTTAAATGGCATTGTCAAAAAATTAGTTACAATTAGTTAAAATTAGTTCAAATTATTGTCAAAAAATTAGTTCCATTAGTTTAAATGGAACAGCCAAAAATTCCCGGGAGAAACAAGAAAATTTCAAAGGAAACCAAATTGCCAGGAGAAAAAAACCGAATTTCCAGGAGAAAAAAAGTAATTTAGAGGAAAAAAATCCCAATTCCCCCAGGAATGGCCCCTTGGATCCTCTGGAGTTTCGTCTCCATCCCTTGGCTTTATCGAAATCGGTCGAAATCCGCTTCTTCCGGGCGTTTCCAGGTGTTTTCCAGGTGTTTTCCAGATGTTTTCCAGATGTTTTCCCTTCCCGAACACCCCGCTGACAGAGCCCGCCACGCCGCCGTAAAGCGCGGCGCCGCCGCGTCGCAACCCCTCCCGCCACACCGCCGTAAAGCACAGCGGCGGCGCCATTCCCGGCATTCCCCGCGCCGCCCTCAGCCGCCGCCGCTCCGGTGAGTCCCGGGATTGGGAGGGGCGGGGGGATCGCAGCGGGACCGGGATGGGCCGGGAGAGCCCCGGGAGAGCCCCGGGAGAGCCCCGGGAGAGCCCCGGGAGGGGCCGGGATCGCCCTGAGCCGCCGTGCCGCCCGCAGGTCCCGGATCGCCCCGCGCCCGGCAGAGGAAATGGTGAGGGAATGGCTGCTCCCCCCCATCGGCGGGAATGGAACAGGCCGGGCCTGGGACACCCCCCCCACCTCCCAGTGCTCCCAGTGCATCCCAGTGACCTCCCAGTGCATCCCAGTGAGCTCCCAGTGCATCCCAGTGACCTCCCAGTGCATCCCAGTGACCTCCCAGTGCATCCCAGTGAGCTCCCAGTGCATCCCAGTTCATCCCAGTGACCTCCCAGTGCATCCCAGTTACCTCCCAGTGCATCCCAGTGACCTCCCAGTGCATCCCAGTTACCTCCCAGTGCATCCCAGTGCATCCCAGTGACCTCCCAGTGCATCCCAGTGCTCCCAGTAAGCCCCTAGTGCCCTCTCAGTAACTTCCCAGTCCCTCCCAGTGCCTCCAAACCTCTTTCCAGTACATCCCAGTTGCTACCAGTACCCTCCCAGTCACTTCCCAGTATATTCCAGTGCCCTTCCAGTAACCTCCCAGTATATCCCAGTATCATCTGTCACCTCCCAGTAACTTCCCAGTCCCTCCTAGTGTATCCCAGCCCCCTCCCAGTACATCCCAGTCCACTCCCAGTAGCTCCCAGTGCCCACCAGTAACTGCCCAGTCCCTCCCAGTCCATCCCAGTAACCTCTGAGTCCTTCCCAATATCCCCCAGTGCTGACCAGTAACTTCCCAGGACATCCCAGTTCCTTCCCAGTGCCCCCAATGCCCACAAACCAATTCCCAGTCCTTCCCAGTCACATCCCAGTAACCTCCCAGTCCTTCCCAGTCCATCCCAATGCTTCCCAGTCCCTCCCAGTCACATCCCAGTAACATCCCAGACCTTCCCAGTGTCCTCCCAGTGCACACCACTAACTGCCCAGTCCCTCCCAGTTTATCCCAATCCCCTCCCAGTTCCCACAAACCATTTCCCAGTACATCCCAGTTGCCACCAGTGCCCTCCCAGTCGCATCCCAGTGCTCCCAGTAACCTCCCAGTCTACTCCCAGTAGCTCCCAGTGCCCACCAGTAACTGCCCAGTAACTTCCCAGTTCCCTTCCAGTCCATCCCAGTCCCTCCCAATTTATCCCAGTCCCCTCCCAGTTCCTTCCCAGTCCCTCTCAATCTCCTCCAAGTACATCCCAGTTCATCCCAATGCCTCCCAGTGCCAACCAGTAACTGCCCAGTAACTTCCCAGTCACTCCTAGTTTATCCCAATCCCCTCCCAGTCACATCCCAGTTCCCTCCCAGTACATCCCAGTCCACTCACAGTAGCTCCCAGTGCCGACCAGTAACTGCCCAGTAAGTTCCCAGTTCTTTCCCAGTCTCTCCCAGTTTATCCCAGTTTGTCCCAATCCCCTCCCAGTCTCTCCCAGTTTATCCCAGTCCTTCTCAGTACCCACCAGTAACTGCCCAGTAACTTCCCAGTGCTCCCAGTTTATCCTAACTCCCTCCCAGTTTATCCCAGTTCCCTCCCAGTGCATCCCAGTTCCTCCCAGTCCTCACAAATCCCTTCCCAGTTCACCCCAGTGCTCCCAGTCCATCCCAGTTCTCTCCCAGTGGTTCCCAGTGCCCACCAGTAACTTCCCACTCCATCCCAGTCCCTCCCAGTGCCCTCAAACCCCTTCCCAGTCCATCCCAGTTGCCACCAGTGCCTTTCCAGTAACCTCCCAGTATATCCCAGTGTCATCCCAGTCCCTTCCAGTGCTCACAAACCATTTCCCAGTACATCCCAGTTGCCACCAGTCCCTCCCAGTGTCTCCAAGTAACATCCCAGTGCTCCCAGTATCCCCCAGCACCCCCCCAGTTCGTCCCAGTGGCTCCCAGTGCCCACCAGTAACTGCCCAGGAACTTCCCAGTCCATCCCAGTTTATTCCAATCCCATCCCAGTTCTCCCCCAGTGCCCACCAGTAACTTGCCAGTCCCTCCCAGTGCCAGCCAGTAACTGCCTAGTAATTTCCCAGTCCCTCCCAGTACATCCCAGTCCATTCCCAGTATCGTCCCAATGCCAATGAATAACTTCCCAGGACATCCCAGTTCCTTCCCAGTATCCACAAACCAATTCCCAGTAACTAAAATCCTTGGAACTGGGATCTTACTGGGCAATTACTGGTGTGCACTGGGAGCAATGGGAGTGGACTGGGAGGTTACTGGAATGGACTGGGAAGTCCCTGGGAGGGAACTGGGATTTGCTGTGGCTATAGTGGTTCATACTGGTTTATACTTCTTTGAACTGGTCTATACTGGTTTCTACTGGTTCTACTGGCAGGGGGTGTCACCCACCCAGGTGTTTTTCCAGATTTAAACTGGTATTTACTGTTTTATACTGGTTTATACAGGGTAGACCAGATGCCCTAAACTCCCCATTCACTTTAACAGGCAGACCTGGTGTTGTGATCCAAATATTAAGGTTCTTTGGAAATAGCTCTGCCTGAATTAAGGTGCAAACGAGACCATATGCCAGTCAATAGTATGAGTTTTATTTGATCATAAATAAGAGAGAGAGAGTGAAGAAGAGAGAAAAGAGAAGTAGGAAGAGAGGTGGGGGGGACAGAAAGAGGGTGACAGAGACAGAATAAAGAAAATATCACCATCCATGGATCCCAACACTGTTGCATTGATCCTCTCCAGCTGCTCTTCTCGGTGGTGATGGTCCCCCGAAAGCACAGAATGCCATGGGTTAATATGGACTCAGGCCAGGTGGCAATGTCCAGGCATGTCCCCCCGGGGCAGGGGGCAGTCTCTAGCAGCAGACTCTGCTTGCATCACGTGCACTCCTGTGGTGCAACGCCTAGCATTTGGGGGTCTGTGATGGATTGTGACTCCCCTCAGCTGTCTCTCACGTGAAAGTCCCGTGGATGTGGCTTGTGGGGTTGGGGGTTCCACAGCTGGACAGTTTGTGTAACGGAGGATGTGTGTTTATTGCCTCTGACCAGAGGTTACACCATGCACCCCCAACCTCCTCCACCTCGGCTGGAGGTGAGCTGTGCTCACAGAAACCTGGCTTCTGTGAGCTGTGCTCTGCCCTCACTCCAAACTCAGCCAGGGATGATTCTCAGAGCAGCTGGTGGCTTTGGCCTTTGTGGATGCATTCCTTTCCCTCAGCCTGAGATGACTGAACAATAGGTTTCTCTTTATCTAATCTCAGCAGTTTGACTTTCAGTCCAAAGTCCCAGTCAGGTATCTTCAGGGAGGCTTCTTTAATTGTAGCTTCTTTATACAGTTTTTGTTATAATGAGCAAAACTTTATATCAATGTTTGAGGCATGAACTATTTCAGTCTCTGACAAATGGGGACCCCCAGAGGGGGGACCACCAAGAGCCCTGGCAGCCTTGAGAGAGAGATGGGAGAGAGGATCCCTGGGACCCCCAAAACCCCAGGCTTCCCTAAGCAGGACTGCAGAGAGAGGAGACCCCTAGAGTGGGGAATTGGGCAAGGGGGAGCCCCTGGGATTCCTGGGACCCCTGGCAGTCTGAGGAGAGTGGGGATGCTGGAGAGTGGGGACCCCCAGTATACATGGGACCCCTGCAGCCCTGACAGTGGGGAGGCCCAGAACCCCAAAGTGGACAGACCAGTGATGGGGAACTGCTAGGAGTGTTTTTTGGTGCTGAATCTTTGTGATCTGGAGGATTTTATGGACCTCAGATGCCCAATGCCTTCAAGACATGCAATCGGAAAGGGTAACCTTCAAACACAATCTAAAATAAGTAACCCCTTGTTTTCCCCTCAACCAGGATTTCCCATTCTTAGACCTTGTCCAGATGGAGGAGGAAGCTGCAAGGAAGAGGAAGATGCCTCAGGACAGCCAGGCAGGTGACGAGGCAGTCACTGCCCCTTTCCTGCTCTCTTCTCCTCCATCTCCCAGCCCAGCATCGCCCCTGGCTGCAGGACAACCCTGCTGCTGACTCTGTCCTGGTAGGGATGGATTGGGGGGATCTCCTTCCCCTTCCCTCTGGCGTGGAGGCAAATCCCAAATTCTCTCCTTGTTCTTTCTTCCCCAGACAATGAACTGAGGAGAGAGACCAGGGAGGAGAAATCATTGCAGCAGAACTTCATGGAAGAGGCCATTTTGAGCAGCTCCATGACCCAGGAATCCAACCAGGAGGAAAAGCCCCAGAGATGCTGCACAAGGAGGGGCTGCAAACCCAGCCCAGGGTGCTCTGAAGAGCAAAGACCCACCCTGTGCCAGGAAGGCAATCAGAGCTTCATCCGGAGTTCGGAGCTGGAGATTCCTGAGAAGCTTCATGAGACCGAGAAGCCCTACGAGTGTGGGGAATGTGGGAAGAGCTTCAGAACGATCTCCCAGCTTATGGTCCACCATCGGATTCACACAGGGGAGAAGCCCTATGAGTGTGGGCAATGTGGGAAGAGCTTTAGCCAGAGCTCCACCTTGATATATCACAAGAGGATCCACACAGGGGAGAAGCCCTATGAGTGTGGGGAATGTGGGAAGAGCTTCAGCCGGAGCTCCACCCTGATCTGTCACAAGAGGATCCACACCGGGGAGAGACCCTATGAGTGTCCCAAGTGTGGGAAGAGGTTTCAGACCAGCTCAGATCTCCTCCTCCATGAGCGGATTCACACGGAGGAGAGGCCCTTCCGCTGCCCTGACTGCAGGAAAGGCTTCAAGCTCAACTCCGCCCTCGTCAGGCACCAGCGCATCCACACCGGGGAGAGACCCTATGAGTGTGGGGAGTGTGGCAAGAGCTTCAGCCAGAGCTCCAGCCTGATCATCCATCAGAGGATCCACACAGGGGAGAGGCCCTGTGAGTGTCCCGAGTGTGGCAAAGGCTTCACCCAGAGCTCTCACTTGACCAGACACCAACGGAGCCACCAGTAAGAGAAGCCCTGCACAAGCCCCAACTGCAGGAAGAGCTTTGTCTTCTGCTTCAGCCTTGTTACCTAAAGCCTCATGGTTTTACTGCTATTTGGGAGGGGTGTTTGGTGTTCGGGAGCTATTCTGGATGATTTGGTGGTTGGGGTATTTGGTACAGTTTCTTTCTCCATTTTTGTTTGAAAAGCCTGGAGGGTTCATCCATTACCTCAAAACTACTCAATTCCATGGGAAAGTACTCAATCTTACCCCAAAATGGCTCAATCCCTGCCCAAAATGACTCAATTCCGCAGTCTCTCAGGGTGGGATGGCATAGGAAGGGGATTGGGCAGAGTGGGATGCAGTTCCAGAGGGGTGAAATGGGCATTGGGTGGGGCAGGATGGGTGGGATGGGCATTGGGTGGACTGCCGGAAATAGGGCTTGGGAAGGGGGTCTTGATGTCCAGGAGGGGTGAGATGGGTTGGGGTGGCGATTGGGAGTATGGGGCAGGGTCTGGAATGAGACAGCCAAAGGTTGGGGTGATGAAGGGAGAGGAAACCTGTTCCTGAGTGGGTTTTGGGTATTATATACCAGGATTATTTCTCATGAGCCTTGAGGCAATAAAGAAAAAGGTGGTTCATCCTTTTGGCGTGGTGCTGTGTGTTGGGATTTGGGGGTTGATTTCTTGTTATTGTTGTTACTATTACTTGTTTGTATTATTTATTAGTGTTATACTTCTAAATCCCACCGATTGTTAATAGTGGCTGGATGGCAGCTCACTGGGAAGATTCCCTTCCTTCTCACAGTGGGATTGAGCTGTATGGTCACTTCCAAGTTGCCGTTGGCTTCTAAAGATGCAAAATCTTGTTTATGTTGGTTTCAGTGTGGTTTGGAGTGGGGGAAGGGTCTCATCCCCTCCCAGAGGTGCTCTGAGCCTGCTCTGCACCACATCTGCACTTGTGGCACCTCACAGCTGCCGTGCCCTGGGGACATGGCAGGACTCCCTCCTGCCAGGGCTGAGGCTTTGCATGGCCTCTCATGACCCCTCATGTCCAAAGCTCTGTGCTGGCACTGTCCTGAGCGCCAACATCACTGCAGCCCCAGGCCTTTGCTGTCCCCCCGTGTCCATTCCCTGTCCCCGAGTCCCGCCCGGCTCTGGCAGCAGCAGGAGCCGCAGCGCAGTGGGCGCCAGCCTGGCCCAGCCGGGGCTCCCAGCAGGAGCAGCAGCAGCATTGCCAGCCCTTCCCAGCTGCTCCTGCCTTGGCTTCCCCAGGGGTTTTTCCAGGGGAATTCTGGAGTACAGCAACAATCACCCACAAACTGGTCACTGCGCTCAGCCCTTGGCCTTTCTGCTTCCTCCAACCAACCCAGGCTTCTCTCAGCATTCCAGTTCTCTGCTCAGAGCCTTTGGCTCCCTGCAATCCTGGCCCCAAGGATCTGCTCTCACGAGTCCCTGGAGAGCCTTTGGCAGTCTCTGCCCTCAGTGGCGCCCAATGATGCTCCAAGGGAATTGGAATTTTGCTTCTGACTCCTTGAGCAGCTTCTTCAACCTTCTCTCAGTCCCTGAGGGTCACAGACTCAGCTCCAAATCCACCTTGAGGCTCATTAAAGTACAGAAAGCCCCCAGGAGCTCCTTGTCTTCCTTCCATTGACTTCAAGTGTTCAGGGATTGTACAGCTATTGGAGTCAGTTTGGAGTCTTTTAAGGAGGAACATTTCAAAGTGCACCCCATGACTTTTCTTTTGAATCAAGGAAATATTTTTTTGTTTTCTGTTCAGAGAAGAGGTGATGGAAGCATTCCCCAAGTGACTTTGATGCTGAATCAAAGGAGGTCTGGGCATGTAGAAGAATGAGCCCCTTGAGGGCTGACCCTGTTGGGACAACCTGCTCCTCACCCCCAACCTCGCCATGGCTGACATTGCCCACCTGGCACTGACATCCCTGTTCCCTGCATCACAAACTTGTCCCCTGAGCTCTGCAGCTGGCTGTCCCAGCCCATTGCTCCGTGTCCCACCTGCTCTCCTCAGGGCTCTGCCTGCACACAGGCCCAGGAGAAGTTTTCCTGTTTGTGAGGAAAGAATGGAAAAGCCTGAGCAGGTTTCCTACACAACAAACCCCACTCAGGAACCACATGCTCAGTACAGGCTGCCTCTGATGATGTCACCTTTCTACAAGGGACAATGTGACCAGAAGTGATCTCTGTAAGCAGAATTCTCTGTCCCTGTCCTTTCCCTTGATCTCAGTTGCAGATGCAAGTTGATGATGCCATTCTCACCTTTAACTCCTCTTTTGAATACAGATGTGTCCAGCTGTGCTAAGAAGGTGTTTCTCAATGTTTATGCAAAGCTTTTGTGTTCCCAATGGAATCACAGAGATCACTGTGACACTTTGGGGCCACATGGAACCATGGAGACCAAAGTGACACTGCAGGGCCTCATGGATGAAGGGAGACCATTGTGACTCTGTGGCACCTCATGGAACCAAGGGGTCATTGTGACACAGTGGGGCCTCATGGAACCCAGGAGTGCATTGTGACACTGCAGAACCTCATGGAATGAAGGGGACACTGTGACACTGTGGGGCCTCGTTGGAACTCAGGAGACCATTGCTGACAGAACAGGAGCTCATGGAATGGGGAGAGCCAGGCCCAGGGGACATGGCTGCAATGGTGATGGCTGTGAGGTCACTGCCACTGCAGCAGCCTGCTTGGCCCTCAGCTGACATTTTGGCCAGCAGTGTTGTGAGGTCATCCAGCACATCAGAGAACCAACACAACAGGAATTCCATCCTTGGGGAGAGGAGGGGTTTCACTATGTCAGGTGGCACAAAGCTCCTGTCCTTGGACAATTGCTGGGATGGGGCAGCAATTTCACTGGAAAAACAGTTGATGTTTTGTGACAATCTCATTGTAAAATATTCCTTCCTTATAACAAATGTAAATCAACTCTCATTTAGTTTAAACATATTGACCTTTCTTCTGTCACTGTAAACTTTGGGAAAAAATGACACTCCATTTTCCTTGCATTTTGACCAATATTTTTCCTTTCTCAAAAACCTTGGAGAGGACTCAAAAATATCCCAAGATGGAGTTTGGAGGCCTCATCACATAAGCAAGCTGTGCAGTTACAGAATGAGCTGTGTAACATCATTGATCGGCTGTATGACATCACAGAGCAGGCTGTGTGACATTACTGACTGGCTTGTGACACCACAGAGCAGGCTTTTACATCCCAGAGTAGGGTGTGATATGTGACATCATAGAGTGGTCTGTGGCATCAGAGTGTGGCTGTATGACATCACACAGCAGGCTGTGAGGTCATAGAGTGGACTTGTGACACCACAGGGTGGTGATGTGATATCACAAAGGGGGCTGTGAAAACATGGAATGGCTGTGTGACATCATAGAGCAGGCTGTGACATCATGGAATGGGCTGGGACATCACAGGGCAGCATTATGTGATCATAGCAAAGGCTGTGTGACATCACTGAGGGGGCTGGAAACACAGGGTGAAGTGTGACATCACAGGATGGATGTGTGACATCACAGAATAGGCTGTGACATCCCAGGGGGCTATGTGATGTCACTGGGGAGGTCACTCTGCCCCAGCCCCCCTCACAGATCCCCCAGACAAGTCCAACGCTGCTCGTGCACAGCAGGGTCCCCTGTCCCCCCAGGTCCCCCCTGCCCCCCAGTGCCACAGCCTCCCCCAGAGGATGTTCCACGAGATCGACCCCCAGAGCCTGACACGGGGACAGAGGGGACAGGGCCCTGGGGGGTGGGACAGGGGGACAGGGACCCCCAGAAGTGTCCCTGTGTCCCCCAGGGCGAGAGCCTGGCCCAGGGCTCCTTCACCCTCTCACGAACGAGGGCTTGAGAGCACTTAAAAAATCCCCAGCAAGGGATCAGCAAACACCAGATTTAATATTAAGTATGACAGCACAACAAAGTTCCTTGGCAAGAGTCACTCTGCTCCTGACTGGACAGTTCAGGCACACCAAGAGAAAAAAGCAACAACAAAAGCAAGCAAATCCAGGCAATCAAACCAGAAATTAACTGAGAATCGGCACTGTGTGTGTGTGTGTGTGTGTGTGTGTGTGTGTGTTTAGGTGTGTGTGACAAAAGGACAGTGAGGGCAAGGATAAAAGGAATATGGCCTGAAAGCTTAACAGCCCTCAAACTTAACAGAACTTAACTTCTAGATTAATTTATACCTGAATTTATACCTTAAACTCAACAACTTATCAAAAGAACAACCCCTAGCAGCATTTCACTTAGCTCATACCTTATGACTGAACCTCACTTACAGGCCTAACTCACTCAGATATCCAAGGCACTTCAACACCTCCCAGAGCAGCATTTCTCCCCATTTCCAGAGCACAGGCACACGTGTGTGCACACAGACAGAAAGAGGCAGTGCCAGGGAGCTGTCAGAAATTGCCCTGGAGGGCAGGGAAATGCTCACTGCAGATGCTTTTGCATCTCCCCAGCAGGCGAAGGGTTGAGCCTGGAGGAGTGGGGGGATCGGCCCAGGGTCCCTCGTTGTTCGGGGATGCCCCGAGTGCAGCAAACGGGAGAGTTCCTGGCTCGGAGAGGCCCCACTCAGAGGGAGCTCACTGCTCCAGGAGAGCTCCAAGGGGCTCCTTTTGGAGCCCTGTTGATAGGGCCCCAAGAGATGGGCTTTAGTCACAGCAATGTTCCATCCTGGCTGCACTTCTCATCAACAGCTTTCTCTGACACTGTGAGAACAGGGATGTTGTGCCACTGAGGGGAGGAAAACAGTTCCCAAGGCTGCTCCTAAAGAAAGCAGGAGCTGGTTGGACAGCAGCAGTGCCTGGGAGCAGACAGTGTTTGTGATCAGCTGCAGAGGAGCTGAGCCCAGGGGCTGTTGGCCAAGGCTGAGGCCTAAGGAGCATTTCTCAGATCACAGGGCTGCCCTGGAAAGGTGGTGGTGGGGATAATTCACACCCTCAGGGTGCTCCCAGTTCCTCCCAGTATTTCCATGTCTGTGCTCCAAGTGCTGCTCACAGCCCTGATCCGTGGGGATGGGAATGTCCCTCTCCCTTCCCAGGGCAGTGTCACACCTGAGCCAGGTGTGCAGGGCAGGACCTTGCCCTGACCCCAAGCACTGTCCCACCTGCAGGATCTGCTTCCCATCAGCCTCTTCCTCCTGCAGCCCCAAGCCCAGGTTGGTGCTAAACAAAGGGCACTGGCTCAGGGTCATCCCCCGGCGGGGGCTGTGCACCCCCTCTGCCCTCTCCCCAAATTCTCTCCTGGGGGGAGCAGGAGCTGGGTCAGGAGCCCTGTGGGGAGGGAAAAGGGGGTGACACTGGGATGGGGGGGGTCACACATGCTCTGGAGGACACACATGACCCCTGGGGACACCCTTCACCTTCTCCTACAGCACCAGGAGGAGGAACTCCAACATGGAGCCCCCAAACCCCAGCAGCACCTTGGGGGGTGAGATATGGTGGCAGCTTTGGGGGTCTGGGTTTGTCATGACCACTCAAAAATGCCCTCCCCGACCCACAGCCACTCCCAGGCCCCTCAAACCACCCAACATCTCCTCCTAGGATGCTCCCAAACCACTCCCTGCAATATAAATGGGCCTAAGAGCAACCATAACCCCATTCCCATCTCCCCCTGCACACATCCAAATTCTCTCCAAGTCACACAGCCAGGCCAGGACCCCAAACCTCTCTCACAGAGCCTGCCAAACTCCGTCTCAGCACCACAAATGCCCACAAAAGCCCCTCCCAATCCCCCCAGGATTCCCTAAACCCCCTCCCACCCCCCAGGCACTGACCAGGAGAGGCTGGTGGACAGGAACATCCACAGCTGGGAGCAGCTCAGGCACTTCAGCAGTGATTTGGGCACTTTGGGGGACACACCTCACCTGGGGAGACCCAGGCCAGGCACTGCGACAGAAAACCGGAATTGCTGAACACCAAGTGGGCTCAGGTGGACACATTCTGCCAGCACAACTATGAGACTGTTGTCCTGTCCCCCAGCCTGGGCAGCCCCAGAACATCCAAATCCTCATGAATATTCCCCTTAACCCCACATTCACCCCCAAATCCACAGTAAAACAGTGCAGCTTTAGATCTCTTTGTTTCATTTCTTTATTTTACCTCAGCTTTGGTTGTTCTGACAAGGTGAAGAAGGAAATCATTTAGGTTGGAAAAGACCTCCAAGATCATCCATCATTTCTTGATGCCACCAGAAGAAACAATTACACAGCAGGTAACAATTTTCAGGGTGTAACATTAATAAATCAGCTCTTCCCTATGAATTTGGGATGTCAGTCTGAGTCCTGATGGATGTTCCTGCCCCTGTGTTTGTCCAGGTGAGCACAGGGAATCAGGAGGACATGGAAGCCACCAGCCAGGTGCCTTCCCAACCTGAGTATGTTAGTTTTGCTTAGCCCAGAACATCAGCAAGCTATCTTTAGCATCTAGGGGAAACTTAAACCCTTCAAAAGCTGTTGTGGTAGGCCTGAAGAAGTGGCTGAAGGGTTGGGAGGAAACTCACCCCTGTGTTCTTGAGTTGGTTTTGCTTAGCCCAGTTTTTGCTAGTGGGTGGGGAGGGGCACAAAAATGGCTCCTGTGTGTCCTGCATGAATGTTCTAGAAGTTTTCACCATGTCCAGCAGAGCCAATCTCTGATGGCTCTGAAGATGATGGACATGCTGCTGGCCAAGTCTGGGCTAATTAGAGATGTTGGTTACACCTCTGTGATATCATATTTAAGAAGAAATCAAAACAATGTGAGCAAGCTCTTCTTTTTTGACAGAGGATGAGGAGGAGGTGAGAATATGTGAGGGAAAACAACATGGAGACACCAAGGTCAGTGGAGAAAGTGGAGGAGGAGGTGCTCCAGGCACTAGAGCTGAAAATCCTCTGCTGGCCGTGGTGAGGACCATGGTGAAGCAGGTTGTCCCCCTGCAGCCCATGGGGTCCACGAGGGGTGCAGAGATCCACCCACAGCCCGTGGGGAGGTGCTCACGCTAGAGGAGCAGGTGGATGCCTGGAGGAAGCTGTGATCCAGTGGGAGTCCCAGTGCAGGGAAAGGCCTTGTTCCTTGGGATGGAAACAGCCTGGCCTGGGCTCAGAGGTCTGAACCCTGTGGACAAGAACTCATGGGGCAGCAGATTCCAGCAGCTGCTGCTCGACAGATTGGACCCACAGCAAACAACTTCGCAGAGGACTGTCTCCAGTGGGAGGGACCCATGGCTAAGTAGAGGACTCCTCTCCCTGAACAACAGAAGAAATTTTGGTCATGGACTGACCAAAAAAACCCCATACCCTGCCTGCCACAACCCCCTGTGCTATTGGTGGGAAAGAGGGAGGGGGGTGAGCAGAGAAACAGTGTATTAAGAGCTTATTTTTAGTTCTCATTTGCCTCCTCTGATTCTGTTTAGGGTTAGGTTACCAATAAATCACTGCAACTTTTAAGTTCTCAGCCTGTTTTACCCTTCACTGCATCATTCCCAGTTCATTATCTTGACTCATGAGCCCTGTGTGTGTGTGTGTGTGTGTGTTACGGTTTGTTTTCCTCTCTCCTTTGCACACCTGCAGAAAGAGAAGGAGAAGAGAAGAGAGAAGAGAGAAGAAGAAAGGGAAGAGACGAGAAAGCAGATTTCGTAGGTGCCTGGCATTTGGTCAGGGTCAAACCACAGCACTGGGTCACTGGCAGTGTGGGTCACCAGGGCTCTTCCCAACGAGGGTCCTCCGATGTTGGATGAATACAGAGAAGTGCATTAAGCTCTTCCCCCACTCGGGGCACTCGCAGGGCTGCCCTTACTGGTGCCTCCGTCGGTGTTTGGTCAAGTGAGAGCTCCTGGAGAAGCTCTTCCCACACTCGGGACACTCATAAGGCCTCTCCCCGGTGTGGATCCTCTGGTGGCAGATCAGGGTGGAGCTCTGGCTGAAGCTCTTCCCACATTCCCCACACTCGTATGGTCTCTCCCCAGTGTGGACACACCGGTGGGTGATGAGGTGGGAGTTCTGTTTGAAGCCTTTCCTGCACTCAGGGCAGCGGAAAGGCCTCTCCTGTGTGTGAATCCGCTGGTGCAGGAGGAGATTGGAGCTGCTCTGAAACCTCTTCCCACACTCAGAACACTCATAGGGCCTCTCCCCAGTGTGGATCCTCTGGTGGCAGATCAGGCTGGAGCTCTGGCTGAAGCTCTTCCCACATTCCCCACACTCATAGGGTTTCTCCCCAGTGTGGATGCGCCGGTGAGTGATGAGGTGGGAGTTATGTTTAAAGCCTTTCCTGCAGTCAGGGCAGCGGAAGGGCCTCTCCTCTGTGTGAATCCGCTGATCACTGAGGAGACTGGAGCTGGTCTGAAACCTCTTCCCACATTCCCCACACTCATAGGGTCTCTCCCCGGTGTGGATCCTCTTGTGATAGATCAGGGTGGAGCTCTGCCTGAAGCTCTTCCCACATTCCCCACACTCGTAGGGCTTCTCGGTCTCATGAAGCTTCTCAGCAATCTCCAGCTCCGAACTCTGCCTGAAGCTCTTGCCAACTTCCTGGCACAGGGTGGGTCTTTGCTCTTCAGAGCACTCTGGGCTGGGTTTGCAGCCCCTCCTTGGGCAGCATCTCTGGGACTTTTCCTCCTGGTTGGATTCCTGGGTCATGGAGCTGCTCAAAATGGCCTCTTCCATGAGGTTCTGCTGTAAGGACTTGTCCTCCCTGGTCTCTCTCCTCAGCTTGTTGTCTGGGGAAGGAAGCACAAGGAGAGGATTTGGGATTTGCCTCCATGCCAGAGGGAAGGGGAAGGAGATCTCCCCAGTCCATCCCTACCAGGACAGAGTCAGCAGCAGGGTTGTCCTGCAGCCAGGGGCGATGCTGGGCTGGGAGATGGAGGAGAAGAGAGCAGGAAAGGGGCAGGGACTTCCTCCTCACCTGCCTGGCTGTCCTGTCGCATCTTCCTCTTCCTCGCAGCTTCCTCCTTCTCCATCTGGCCAAGTTTTGGGAATTGGAAATCCTCATTTGGGTAAAAGAAAGGTGTGAGTGCCTTGGGTTGGGGGTTCCTCCTGCCCAAGTCTATCTCTAGAAGTCACCGGGTGTTTTGTGTCTATAAAATCCTCCTAAAATAAGAATGAGTTCAGAAAAAGCCTCCCAGGAGTTCCCCCTTTCCAGTCTCCTGTCTTTGGGGTTCTGGGGTTTCCCATTCTCAAAGCTGCTGGGGCTCCCATGGGTCCTGGGGATCCCCTTCTCCTGGGTCCTGATTAGGGATGCTGTGGGGTTTCGGTGCTCCCAGGGGTCCCTTCTTCCGTGATTGTGCTTTGGCTCCAAGGGCTCCCAGGGTCCCCCTCTTCAGGCTCCCCCTACTCCAGGCACTCGGGGCTTCCCCCTCTCCCCATGGCCCCTTTCAGTGTCACAGTGTCCCAGCCCTGCCTCATCTCCAGCCTCCCCCACCCCTCCAGGCTGCCAGGGGTCCCCCAGCTCTGGTATTGCCCCTCTCTGCTCTCTGCACTCTGGGAGTCCTGCATTCCACCCCCCTGGGCTCTCCCAGGGATCCCCAAAACCAATGACCTGTCCTAGCAATACCAGGAAATTCCTACATGGACCACCCCCAATATTCCACCAAAGGTGCATTTATGGCTCAGCTTTGGAGTCCTGCAAGATCCAAACATACCCTCTGGCCGAAAAAATCCCCCCCAGGGGCATGCAAAGATATCTGGGGCTCACTTCCAGAATCTGCAAGTTCCAAACACCCCTCAAAAACTAACACGCTCCCAGAGACCCCCCAATAGCTTTGGGGTGAGCTCCCCCTCCCTGGTGACCTGTGGAATGCAGGGGGGGCAATGATCCGAGAGCCAGGGGTGCTGCAGACACAGTGGGTGGTGAAATCTCATGGTTCTTCTGCTCCTCCTTTTCCTGCTCCTCCTCCTCTCTCCCTCCTCTTCCTCCCGCTCCTCCTCTGCTCCCACCCCAGAACCCCCTTCCCCTCCCTCCTCTGCCCCACGGCTGCTGCAGCACTGGCTGCTGGGTGGGGGGAACCCCCCGATCAGCCCCAGGGATGGGCAGGGGGCTTGGGGACCCCCAGTGCAGATCCACCTCCCCCAGAGCCCCAGGGAATTGCTCCAGGGATCCAGTGCTGGGGGACAGGGCTGGACCCCCATGGAACTGCCCTGCTTCCGTGCCAACCCCACCTTTCCCTCCCCTCTCCTCCCCTTTCCCATCCTTCTCCCAATCCACAGACCCATCCCGACTCCATTTGGGTGTCCCATCCCCCTCCCGCTCTCTTTGGGGGTCCCAGCACCCTCTTTTCCCTTGCTCTTCTGCCCTTGCACCATCATTCCCTCAATCCCCAAACCCCCCTCCCCCCTATGATTGGTTTTGGGGGTTCCAGGCCCTTCCTGCCCACTCTGGGGGTCCCAATCCCCATTTCGCTCCATATGGGCTCCCAGCCCCCCTTCTCACCGCGCCCCCCGCTCACCCCGCGGCCGGGGGGACTCCCAGCGCCACCAGTGCCACCAGTAGGGCCCCAGCTGCCCCCACACGCTCTTGCCGTGCCCAGCGCCGGTTTTGCAGGTGCCCAGAGCCCCAAAGCAGCCCAAAGCGCTCTGCCCTGGGGGGTCCCCAAAGCGGCCCCGCCCCGCGCGGCACTGGCAGCACCAGTCCGGAGCAGTGCGAAGCGCGGGCGGGCGGCATCAGCCGTGCCGGGCAGGGCCGGGCAATGCCCGCGGGGCTCCCCCCGCACTCGGCCCCCAGTTGCCGGGACAGCAAGGGGGGCCCGGCCTGGGCGCCCCCCACCTCCCCCCTCCCCAAATTCCGCTCCCGGGGGCGCTAGGGGCGAGGGGGGGCGCAGGTGGGGTCCAGAGGTTCCGGAGCCACGTGTCCCCCTGCTGCCACCCCCGAAGGATCAGGGGTACCCCAAAACTCCCTCACAGCTGCCGGATACCCCACAAGCCCTTAAGGAGTGGGGTTCCCCCCGGCTTCATCACCCCAAACCTTCGGCTGCCTCATCCCAGGCCCCATCCAGGCCCCATCCCCCTCCCCCAGATTTCATCCCACACCCCAATCCTCATCCAACCCTTCCCGGGCCCCATCCCATCCCATCCCATCCTATCCCATTCTCCCCCAGCAGATGCCACTGGGATCCCCTAAAAATCCCACATGCTGGGGACTCCTCCATATCCCCCCAAGGAGCATATGTGACTCACATTTCGAGTCATGCAAGATTAAATAATCAGCCCCCTCTCCCCCCCAAAAAAAACCCTACCGGGCAGCCAACGAAGATATTTGGGGTTAGGTGCTCCATTCCTACAAGGTCCAAAAATCCCCCCTCCCAAAAAGAAGCCCAGGCATCACCCAAGATATTCGGGCAGAGCTCCCCATGCCCGCTCACCTGTGGGATGTCCCGGGGGGGCGATGCTCCCGGGCCGAGGGTTGCAGACACAAAGAACAATAACTCCTGCTCTGTACCTTTGGGTGCTCAGTGTGTCTGCTGGGAGCCTCCTCAAGGGCCTTCAGCCACTGCTCAGCCCATGGACAGCAGCAGCAGCACCTTTGCAGGGCCCAGCAGGGCTCTTGCCAGCTGCCCTTGCCCACCTGCACACAGAGCCTCCCCCAGGCAGGGCCCTGCAGACAGGCAGGTTTCTGTAGGGCCGGGCGAGTGCACAGAGGGTGGGATGGGCTCTGTGAGTGCTGACAGGGACAAGGCTCCTCTCAGGAGGAACATGTGCAGCACAGGGAGATGATGAGGGAAGGAGAGGGAGCTGAACAGAGCAGTGCTGTGGGCAGGAGGGCACTGTTGGTGTGTGGGAGGTGCCGTGCACAGCTGGGGACAGGGAACACTGTCCTGAGTGCCAGGCTGTCCCTGCCCTGCCCTCTCAGGCACAGCACCACAACATCTTCTCTTGTTTCTGCATTCCTCTGATACTGTCACTGTTATCTGGTGCTCTCAGGGAGGCTCTGGGCTTTGCAGCAGCTGAGGCAGGCACTGCCCTTGGGATTCCTCCCAGGCAGCTGTGTCCATGGGAATGGGGTGTCCAAGCTTCCCTGTGACCTGTGGGGCTGTGGGCAAAGCAGTCCATGGGAAAGGGGAAGGAGCTGAGCCTCCCTTCCCTGAGATGCCATCATGAGCACACCTGGGGATCTCCTTGCTGTGTCCTTCCAAGCTCTGAGCTTCCCCCCTGGGTGAAAATCTGTGCCACAGCCTCTCAGAGTTTCCTGAATGCCCCACGGGGAAGTGCAGAGATGCCACAAGTGAAGAAATGCTTTTGGGTTTGCCAAGGTAACAGTGAGTGTCCTTGGCAGAAGGAGGGGCTGAGACCTTGCTGAGAGACCTTTGGAGAGGGTGAGACATTCAGTGATCCCTCTGCTCTCAGCAGGGTCTGGTTTCTTCCCAGGGTGACAGGGAAGTGTGATTGTGCTCTGATTGCAGCCAAAGGTGCAAACCCAGGGCAGTTGGGAACAAGCCCATCCAGCCCCTCACCTTGCCCTGAGCCACAGGGAATCCCTTTGCCTCTCACATCTCTCAGTGTCAAACTCTGAGTACAGCAGAAATGCGGGGAATTTCTGACCTTAGAGAACCAGGAATGATGTGTGGGCAGGAAAACATTCCTTAAAACTCCCTCCTGCTATCCTGTGGAACTGTGAGTGAAAATGCTACCAAGCCTTTCTGCATTAGGAAGGATTGCCCTGACAAATCCTGAATATTCAGCCTTGTCCCTCTGCCCCATGGCCACAATCCCAGGGCAGCAGGGCAGGGATGGCTCCTGGAGAGCCCCACGCACAGGCCTGGCTGCTCATGGCACACTCAGACAGCACAAGTGGAGCTCAGGCAGGGACCTGGATGAAGGTTTTCTAGAGAAGGAACAAGGGTGGATAAGTCCCAGTGGGACAGTCTGCAGGGAATGGCACAGCTTTGGCTCAAAGCAGCCTCTCCTGACTTGTCACTGTCCTTTTCTCCATCAACAGGTCCCCATGGCCAGACACAGCAAATGTCCAACAGCAGCTCCATCAGCCACTTCCTCCTCCTGGCATTCGCAGACACATGGCAGCTGCAGCTCCTGCACTTCTGCCTCTTGCTGGGCATCTCCCTGGCTGCCCTCCTGGCCAACAGCCTCATCATCAGCGCCGTAGCCTGTGGCCACCACCTGCACACCCCATGTTCTTCTTCCTGCTCAGCCTGGCCCTCACTGACCTGGGCTCCATCTGCTCCACTGTCCCCAAAGCCATGCACAATTCCCTCTGGGACAGCAGGGACATCTCCTATGCAGGATGTGCTGCTCAGCTGTTATTTTTTTTTTTTTTATATTTCAGCCGCGTATTATCTCCTCACCATCACATGTTATGACTGCTCTGTGTCCATCTGCAAACCCCTGCACTGTGGGGCCCTCCTGGGCAGCAGAGCTTGTGCCCACATGGCAGCAGCTGCCTGGGCCAGTGGCTTTCTCACTGCTCTGCTGCACACAGCCAATACATTTTCCCTGCCCCTGTGCAGGGCAATGCCCTGGGCCAGTTCTTCTGTGAAGTGTCCCACATCCTCAAGCTCTCCTGTTCACACTCCAGCCTCAGGGAACTTTGGCTCATGGTCATTACTGCTTGGATAACTTCTGGCTGTTTTGTGTTCATTGTTTTCTCCTATGTGCAGATCTTCAGGGCTGTGCTGAGGATCCCCTCTGAGCAGGGACAGCACAAAGCCTTTTCCACATGCCTCCCTCACCTGGCCGTGGTCTCCCTGGTTATCAGCACTGCCATGTTTGCCTACCTGAAGCCCTCCTTCCATCTCTCCTCATCACTGGATCTGGTAGTATCTGTTCTGTACTCTGTGGTGCCTCCAGCACTGAACCCCCTCACCTCCAGCCTGAGGAACCAGGAGCTCAAGAAAGCTCTCAGAGTACTGATTTCTGGATGCTTTTCAGCTATCACAGACTGCCTGTTTTCCTCTCTCACTGGGTCCTGGTGCACATCATGACAGGCCAAGTCTCTCCTCATTTATATTTTTTCTGCTCTGATGGTGTTGCCTTCAAAGCATTAGTATTATTCATTCTCTCCAATTTAATTATCCCTTCATCTTTTGTAACCCAGAGACTTCATGTAAATGAGGAGTCTCACATTGTATTTGAGTGAAATAAATGAACCTGTAACAACGTCTCCCCTGTCCCCATGTCAGGCTCTGGTGGAACATCCTCTGGGGGAGGCTGTGGCACTGGGGGGGCAGGGGGGGACCTGGGGGGACAGGGGACCCTGCTGTGCATGAGCAGCGTTGAACTTGTCTGGGGGAACTGTAAGAGGGTGCTGGGGCAGAGTCACCTCCCCAGTGATGTCACACAGCTACCCAGTGATGTCACACAGACACCCTGTGATGTCACACAGACACCCTGTGTTGTCATAGCCCACTCTGTGATGTCACAGGCAACTCTGTGATTTCGCACAGCCTTCACTATGGCCACATAAAGCTGTCCTGTGATGTCACAGCACATTTGATGATGTCACATCACCACCCTGTGGTGTCACACAGTCTACTCTCTGACCTCACAGCCTGCTGTATGATGACATTCAGCCACACCCTGATGTCACAGCCTGCTCTTTGATGAGTCACAACCAACCAGTGATTCCACAGCCCTCTCTATGATGTCACATATCACACCCTGCTCTAGGATGTCACAACCTGCTCTGTGGTGTCACAAGCCAGTCAGTAACATCACACAGCCAACTCTGTGATGCCATACAGCCACTCAATGATGTTACACAGCTCACTCTGTAACTGCACAGCCTGCTCTGATGTCATACAGCAACCCTGCGATATCACAGCCTGCCCTGTGATGTCACACAGTCCCCTCGATGATCCTGTAGCTGCTCCATGACCTCACACAACCAATTCTGGGATGTCATAGCCCAATCTGTGCCCTCACACAACCCACTCTGTGATGTCACACAGCTCCTTTCTGACATCACAGCTGCTCTGTGGCTCTCTGACACAGCCCCAGAGGTGCCCATGGCTATGACACAGCCCTCTCTAGGCCATGGCACAGCCCCTGCCAATGCTGAGCACCTGTGAGCTCTGGGTGTGCCCTGCTGGTGTCCCTGAGATGGCCTGGCAGTGCCCCAGCCCTGCTGGGCTGTGCACAGGAGCTGCTCCTGGGCAGAGCTGTCTCTCTGCAGCGCTGCCACTTGCCAGGAGCTCCTCTGTGCCAGGAGCCCAGCCCAGCTCAGCAGCACAGCAACAGCACAGGGACTTGAATGACCCTCGTGGGGCTTTGGTGCTGTTTGCATCAGACTCGGTCCCTTGGAGTGTGTGCAAAAAACTTCTCAAGAAGAAAACCTTAAATAGGAACACTGAAGTTCCTTGTACTTTCAATAAATTCTTGTGAGGGACATGACTGAGAAAGTGTCCCCAGGTTGCAGTAAGAGCAGAACACTGCAGGCAGTGATGGCAGTTGGGGACAAGCAAGGCAAAGGTGTCTCTGATGCTGAATCGCATGCCTAGGTATGAGGTGCTCAATACCATTGACTCAGACCCAGGTCCTCATTTCACCTCAAAGGTTTTACACCAGACAATGGAAACTTTGGGGCTAAAGTGGCATCTTCATACACCATGGCATCCCCAGAGCTCAGGGAAAGTGTAGCAGATGAATCAAACACTTAAGAACACCATAACAAAATTAATGGAAGAGACACAAATGAATTGGTTAAAATGCATTCCACTAGCCCTGTTAAGGATTAGAGCCAGACCACGGGCTGACTTGGGAGTTTCCCCCTATGAGGCTATGTTCAGGCTGCCTTATTTGACTACCCCTTTTAGCACAGGTGGATATGCTGAAGGAGAGAATATCACCAAAAACTATCTTCAGACAATTGCCATCACTCTGGAAGATCTAAGGAAGCTAGGATATCTGCCCCAAATTACACCCATAGACTTTAAGATCCATAAAATTGAGCCGGGTGACTGAGTTTTAATCAAAGTCTGGAGGGATACACCGCTAACTACTAAAGATAAAGGTCCTTTTCAGGTTCCTATGACAAACACCACAGTCCGAACCAAAGAGAGGGGTTGGAGTCACATCACCCGAGTGAAAGGCCAGTTCCAGCTCCCACTGAGTGGTCAGTCACTGGACAGACAGGAGGTCTGAAGCTGACCCTGTGGAAAAGACCTAAGGAATTGACCACCCTGTGACCACCACTGACCTATATCAAGTTTCTATGCTTAAAAACTGCTTGTGAGATTCTATTATAAGATTTAACCACTACGAGTTGAGCCAATTGTTCCAAAGTTCCCAGTTTATCTTGTTAATTATAATAATTTCACTGTTCTGGTGTTTTTCTTAAGTGCCACCAAAAGTGAAAAGTGTAGAGCATTCCCCATGTATCTGGACAATTAGACCCTAAACAATTGTGAAGAACCTGGTTTCAGGAAAAGGAGAAGATGAGTCCTGAAGGAAGATACCACACCCAGGTAAAGAGAAAGCACAGAGGGGGCAAGACTGGGTCAGGCTCTGCCTTTGCCAGATGAACTATCCCCACCTTGGGAGGAGCCCCAAAAAGGTGTGAGGGCTGGGAGGATATCCTGTGCCAGACCCCTGTGGCTAGCTTGGGTATTGAGTATCCACCTCCTGGGAAGCCGTGACAAGTGCTATTATCCCTTGTATGCAGGGCATGTTACAAAGTCACTTGTAAGGATACATACATATCTGAACACCGAGTGTATCAATCTTCCTGAATTACGAACTTGAGAAGAAGAAGGGAAAACATATTGGCTAACCGAAAACACAGGGAATTGTAAACAAAAATTGGGTGGAGAATGCCCTGTAAAAGAAGAATGGATTTGTTTCGAGCATGATCCAGAGGGAGGCTTGACAAAAAGTAGAATTGTGGAAGACTGAATCACATAGAAAGAGCTAAAAAAAGGAGTGTGGGATGTTGAAGAAGAAGGCATGATACCATATGGGAAAAATCTATTTCTGGACATGGTAGAGAGAATAAGCAAAGAATTTAATGTGTCCAGTTGCTGGATTTGTGGAGGTACCAAGATGACTGAAATGTGGCCATGGGAGGGTATAAGTTTAAGGGCCTGAGATGTGTTAAAGTGGATGAAAATGAAAGGAGATGTATTAGCTGCAAGAAGTCGATGGGGACAATGGAAATCACGAGCCAAAACCATTGGTGAAGAGTGTGTATGGAGAAAAGGACCAAAGCATCACACAGAGGTTGGCCAATTATCGTGCAAATGTTACCTAGTTACAGATGGCAGCCATACCCAGTGAATACCGAATACCCCTAACCTGTGCTGGTCTAGAGAAGGAGGAAAGATGGGGTGTGTGTACATAAATCACAAAGGATTATATGAATGTATTGCAAAATAAGTAAATCCATTCCTAGATGTCCCAGGAATTTCAAAATTTTGGGAAGAGATAAAAAGGGAAGATTACAACTTTTGGGAAGCTCCAAAAGGTTTATTCTGGTTACCTGGGGATACTGCTTCTGCTACCTTACCTCAAAATTGGTCAGGAAGTTGTGCATTAGGAGTGATTAGACCTTCTTTCTTTCTATTACCCTGGATTCAAGGACGAGAGTTGGGAGTCCTACTTTATGATGAACTAGAATGACAACAAAGAGATTTAATAGGGGGAACTCAGAAGAGGGCAGATGACCAATTGACCCCAGAAAGAATCATCAGTACTTATGGGCCACTTGGGCCCAAGATGGTTCTTGGGGGTATAGAACCCCTATTTATGTGTTGAACCACATTATCAGATTACCAGCAGTCCTCAAAATCATAACAAATCAAACCACCCTGGCAATAGACCTTATAACAGCACAGCAAAAACAAATGAGGGTGGCGATAAATCAGAATAGACTAGCCCTAGATTACCTCCTGGCAGAAGAGGGTGGAGTGTGTGGAAAATTTAACTCACCAGAATGTTGCATGGACATTGATGACCACAGGGAAACTATTAAGAATATCACTCATAACATCTGCAAACTAGCACATGTGCCCATCCAAAAGTGGATGCCCCTTTTTATAGCAAATTGGTGGGAAAATTTCTTTAATGGGGGGTGGATAAAAAGAATAGTGTTTATTGGTCTGTGTGCTTTAACAAGTATTATTTTTCTCCCATGTGTAATCCCCTGTATGATATGGATGATAACAAGTATTACCCAAAACGCCCTAGAAAAGATGACCCAAGAAAAATTGATGGTAATGAAAGAGAATTGGGAAGAGGGAATCAATGAAACTGCTAAAGAAATAGATGAAAAATACCAGAAACTGAGAAGTTTGTATGGGAACTAAGGGCTCATCATCTGGTGTGACTTTTCCTTGATGCAGGCAAAAGCCTGATCAAAGGATGAGAGGGGGGACTGCTATAAATGAGTTTCAGTTCACTGAAGTTAATTATACCCATGAGTTAATAATATGTTAATGAGTTCATAAGGTTAATTATAAAGTTAAGTTCTTTATATTACTTATGTTGGAGTTACTAGGCGGCAAGATGCTGTACTAAGTGTAACATTTAAACACACCCATTAAATGAATGTGCATGAAAGCACCCATATAAAGGAAGATGTTTCTAGAATATCCCACCAGAAGAGGGTGATGTCATCAAGAACGCGGATTGGACCAGACGAGAACCAACCAGGAGAGACCTAGACCGTGATTGGACAGGAATGCACCAGAGAAACGAGCCAATCACATTTGGACAAACGAGCCAATGAGACGAAGGATCCCAAATGGACCAATGGGGTGTAATAAGCGAGGCTATAAGAGTGACCCAGTGCTTTGCACCTGGTCCTCTGCCCTTTGGGATGTGCGAGGGAGAGCGCCCAGCATCGAGTGTGCTGTTTTCTCTGCCTTGTCACGAGAAATAGTGAGCTTAACACTTCCGTTCTTTGGCTGTTAATTGATAAATAGTTGTTCTTCACAAGCCGGGGAGTGAGTCATGTTGCTCGCCACGTCCTCGTTGCCCCCTTGTCACCAATGCCAGGCAGTGTCCAGCGTGGCACATTGTGGCAGCCTGGAGCTTTCAGCTGCACAATGTGTGTGGCCAAGCACGTGTCCTCTCAGGCTCCTTGTCTCAGGAGAGTTTCAGCCAGGCTGCAAGAGCTGCATTTGCAAATGCATTTGAGTGCTGCAGCTCCTCTGCAGGCACCTGACACAGCCAGTGGGATCCAATGTCCTGGCAGGAAAATCCCCGTGTGCCTCACAATGAGTTCCACAAAACAGCCTGGCAGCTGCTGGCCTGCAGAACAGAGAGTTCTGGAAAATTTCCTTGGCATGGCTGAGAGCTCTGCTCCCTGCAGAGATCCTACAGAATGATCTCTGCACCAGGGCAGCTCTCTAGGAGGAGAAGTGGACACAAGAAAAGGAGCTTTTGCATCAGACCAAGGCCTTGTGGCACAAGTCACAAGCACTTGGTGTCCCTGCATCCCTCCCGCCCCAGGCAGCGCCTTTCTCCTCTGCCCCACACAGCACACACTGCAACGCCCCAGAGACCAAAAGGCTTCAGCCTTCAGCAGTTTGCCCCAAATCAATGACTACAGCACAATGAAAACAACAAGCTCTTCTGATTTGTCAATTCCATCATTTTATTTCAATGAAAGCATCTGTTGGAACCTGTTCCAACTGAGCAAGAGCTACAGCTCAACTGCCTGAGAAACATATTCCAGAGGAACATATTCCAGGCCAAATGCTAAATAATATTATCTATTCGAAAAAAAAGAACTACCTAACAGTTTTCTTTCCCAACTAATGTCTCGTTTAAACCTTCAGAACTCTTTACCTTGTTTAATTAATTAATTTAGTTAATTCAGTTATTAGGGTTTAATTTTAATGAATTTAGTTAGTTATTAATTTTTATTAATAAATAATTTTTTTCTGTTTCTTAATTAAACAGGAAAAGAGGACATGAGAGGGCCTTTATCCAATTATCCCTAATTCTAGAAGAGAGCTCTACTAACATCTAGCCCTATTTTAACCTACAGAATTTAATTCTAATAAATTCTCTTACTTTGGCTCCTCAAGTTTTTGAGGTAGCAAGTACAATGGCACCTCAGTCTTGAGCCTCCTGGCCCTGCAGCAGATGGACATTGCCACCCAGCTTGGTGGCATCTGCAGAATGACTGAGGGTGCCTTCAATGGTCTTGTCCAGGTCATTGGAAATGTCACTGCCAATGTCAGGGTTTGGTTACTCAGACCAGATCCCTGACTTGCTTTGGCACTTGCTTTGGCACGTCTTGTTTCCTGGTCACCTCCATGTCACAAAGAAGGAGAAGCAGATTCTTTGTTTGGGGCCTTGCCAGAGTGGAGAAGGTGCCTTTGAACCAGATTTTTTGGGGAAGGGAACCTCTCCATCCCAAGCCTGCCAGTCGCATGCCAAGAGCTGTGAGGGATGCCCAAACAACCATCTGTGCCACTCTAGGAATTGCTGTCCCCAAGTGCCATCTGGAATGTCCCATAGGAGGGACCCTGAGGCACTGTCTGTCATCCTCAGTCCTCCAGGCTTGGTGGCTGCATTCTGGCCACAAGTCACTTGGGAGGGACACAGAACCACTGTCCTCGTCAGCGTTCCCACTCAGGTCTCTGTCTTCGGCCCAGGCCTCTAATGGGAGAGACCCTGAGCCACTCTCCGCCTCACTGCTCCAGCTCAGCTGTGTCTTCAGCCCATGACCAACATGGCAAGGAGCCTGAGCCACTCTCTTCCTCAGACCTGCTGCTCGGCTCTTCATCTTCAGGCCATGCCTCGCCTGGGAGGGACCCTGAGGCTCTCTCCTCCTCAGTGCTCCAGCTCAGGTGTGTGATCTCTGCCCACTCTGTGGACAGCCCTGGCAAACTGAACACAGACCTGAGCTCCTCAAAGCTGGATCCCTCTGTGGTTGGTGCCTCTGACAGGCATGGCTCTGCTTCTGCCCCTGTCCCCTGCCCACCGAGATCTTCC
Organism: Lichenostomus cassidix; assembly: GCF_008360975.1. Lineage (NCBI taxonomy): Eukaryota > Metazoa > Chordata > Aves > Passeriformes > Meliphagidae > Lichenostomus > Lichenostomus cassidix. Next base: position 2,992,611 of record NW_028147635.1, on the reverse strand, counting down.
AGATGGCTGGGCAAGGGGCTTGGGGGCACTGGTGCATAATGGAGTATGGAGTTGAGGCCTTTTCCCTGCTGTGAGGGGCTCTGCTGGGCAGAGCTGGGCCTTGGCCTGTGGCTGTTCATGGATGAAGGTTACTGTGCTCTGCCCATGCCTTGTGTGGTCTCACAGGAGGCCTCTCTTCTCTCCTTCTCCAGATTGGATCTCATTTGTGCTCCCCTTGCCAGTCTTCCTCCAGGATAACACAGGTGTTTTCCTCAGTCTCTGATTCTGTCAGCACAGCCCCTTCTGCTGCCCCTGCCCCCTGCCCACCCAGAGCTTCCAGCTGGCCGGGCTCCGGGCTGGGGGGGCAGCAGGGGCTGTGCGGGGCAGCTGCCCGGCTCTCCGGCCCCAGTGCGGGGGCTGCTGCTGCCGTCCCTGTCCCCGTGCCCTGATGCGGGGGCCGCCGTGTCCCCGGCTGCTGGCCGCGTCGCCGGATCACAGCCGCCATCCCGCTCAGGATGGCACGGGAGCCGCGCCGCAGCGAGCGCAGCAGAGCCTGGCCGCGGCCCCTGGGGCTGTGCGGGGCTGCCCGGCTCTCTGCTGCTGCCGCCTGCGCCACAGAGGCAGCACAGGAGTCACGGTGCTCCTCAGCTTCCTGCGGGGCTGCCCGTGACTCGCAGTTGGACAGCTGCACGGAGCAGGAGAAGGATGAGGACCAGCTGGCCCTCTGCGGTGCAAACGGCCCCCCTGGCACAGCAGCTCCCTCCGTGCCCGCAAGCCCGCCCCGAGCCCCGAGGCAGCTGCCTGCTAGCCCATCCCTCACCTTCTGCCTTCTGCCAAACATCAGCCACTTCTTCTTGGGCTGCACGTCGCTGCTCATCTCCTTGTCCGTGGACATCTTGGAGTCGCTCCGATGCTACCCTAGCCCGGGGAGATGCTGTCTCCAGACGGAGCTGCTCCCCTGGCACTGAGCACCCCCAGCCATTTGGTGCCCTTTTATAGCCTCCCGCTCACGCCGTGTCCCCAGGTGTCACAATGGGCTCTGGGCACACGCAGCCACACGTCACAAAGCAGCCTGCAAGGCGCTGCTGTCCCCACGGGCCACTCCCCAGCAGCCCCAGGACAGCGGCGGGCTAGGGGGGCTCGGAACCAGCTGCAAACCGGCTGGAACCGGCTGGGACAGCAGTGTGCAAAGAGGGCGGTGACAGAGCTGTCACACAGCCTCTCGCAGGGACACATCAGGGACTGCAAAAGCAATCAGTGCATGTGCCACAGCTTTAAAAAACTGGGTTTGCACATCATGCACAGCTGTAAAGTTCTAGAAGGCATCACTGCAGGCTAAAATTTGTTTGTAAATAATTAGAAGGTAAAAATTATTGTGGAAACTATTAAAAAATCCTTTTTCTGTCCAACAATCATTTTCTGGTGTCTATTAACTCTGATAATTGCACAGTCAGCAGAGAATTTCTTTCTAAAATCAGGATAGAAGCCCCACTGAAAAATGCAGAGGCTCTTGCACATGGAACATGTGCAACCCCAAGTTTAGGGTCAAGAACTGTGGTGTGCAAATACTGGGCTCATTGGGAAAAAGGTTTTCCTTCCACCATAGTTGAGAATTCCATAATTTGCCCCTTTAGAAAGCAGAATAAAACAGGGGAGAATTCCCACGGTTCAGGAGGCAAAGCAAAGAACTCCAGAGATGAGCTGTTGGAATACAATTTCAAAAAAGGCTGAAACATTCACACAGCTCCATTTGAAACTGGGAAATTGCAAGAGGAAGTGATGGTGAATCCTCCCATTTCGGAGGGCTTGGATGGGCTCTTGGGAAGGACTTGTTCCCTGGGAGGGTGGGGAGGCCCTGGCACAGGGTGCCCAGAGAAGCTGTGGCTGCCCCTGGATCCCTGCAAGTGTCCAAGGCCAGGCTGGACACTGGGGCTTGGAGCAGCCTGGGATAGTGGAAGGTGTCCCTGCCCATGGCAGGGGGTGGCACTGGATGGGCTTCAAGGTCCCTCCCAAGCCAAATCGTTCTGGGGTTCCATGGTTCTCTGGTTCTACAAACTACTGTGAAACATTTCACATCAGCGTGGAGAAGTCAATTCCATCCTGCTTAGAGATCCAAAGGATAATATTTGATGTATTTCATCTGTTAGAATGCTGTCATAACTCTGGAACAGGAGATTCATCTAAAATGTAATAGTGGGATCCTAAAATCTTTCAATATAAGGATTTAATGTGTGCCATCTAAAAATGATGACTCTGAATGAGGCTGCATGGGACACCCTCCAATATTAATTTAACAAATAATTCTTCAGGATATTTGAATGACAGTGAATTTCCTGTCATTCACAAACTCTGACACTGAAATTTCTTGAAAGTCAGAATGGAAAACGAGTTGGATTTACCTCTCCAAAAGACAAGATATATTTTACAATTTTCAAATTATAAACATGTAAAAGTAGAAGAAGAACCCAGTAAAGCAAATTAAGAAGAACAGAGCTCTCTAAGGGATCCCTGAATATTTCTTCACAGTAAATCACAAGAGCTCTCTTAAGCATTGAGTAAATGCTTAAGTAAATTGAGTACCCATTAAGCATTGAGTAAATAAACAACTGTGATTTCCAGGCTCATTGTCATGCATGTTTTTTTAAGTTATCCATAAACCCTTTAAATATGTTTGGCATTTCTATCTCTTAGAAGCTGTTGGGAAATTTTTGTTACACTCCTTGAGGTGAATAAAACACACACTTGCTCTGAAACATTGCAAAGCAAAGCACAGACAATTGGTGTCTTGGTTCAACCCAGGCAGCACCTCACAGCCCCTCGGTCACTCCCCACCAGTGGGATCAGGAAGAGAGTTGGGAGGGTAAAAACTGGAGTGGGTTGAGATCAAGGCACTTCAACAGGGAAAGCAAAAGGCTCCACATGAGCAAAGCAAAAGAAGGAATTCCTTCAGCCCTTCCCAGGGCTGGGCAGCTGTTCAGCACCTCCAGGAGAGCAGGGCTCCATCCCACAGAACAGTGACTTGGGAAGACAAAAGCCATCCCTCCAAACGTCCCCCCTTCCTCCTTCTTCCCCCCACTGCATATCCTGAGCATGAAGTGACATGGTCTGGGATATCCCTGGGGTCACAGTGATGCCTTAATAATTTTGGGGTTTTTTTCTCTTCATGTGTCTGTAAATTGGTGTAGTTCTCTGTTCTCACAGAATGCAGAAAACCTCTGTTCCCAACACATTTAACCAAAACAAAGCTCTCTGGATAGAGATTCAAGGACATATTCATTACCCTAGGGCCAGAAAATATCTAAACAACAGTGGAAAGGGGGGAGCAGGGCCTGGGGTGGTCAATATCATCGCCTGAAGGTGTGATTAGAGAATTAGGGACCAATATGCTAATAAGACAAAACTTAAAAAAGATAAAGAGCTTGTGATCTGGTATCTATTTTGGGTGTAGTCCCTGAGGGAGATTTTGCTTGCCTGAACGTACCTTGAAGGCCTTGAATAAATTTGTCTGCTTTTAATACACCTAATTGTTTTAGCCTCTGTTTTCATGTAGCCTGTTCCAGGCATCAGAGTCACCCAGAGATAAAGGACTGAATGTCTGCTGTGACCCATGAGAGCTCTGCAGCCCCTGGGGACACAACAGGGACAGGGAAAGGAGTGTGGGCAGTGCCTCCTCTGAGCCTCAGGGAACTTCCAGAGGAGGATCCAGGGCAGCCCCAAGGCCATCTGGCAGGCCTGGAACAAGGCAGGCAGCTCTGAGCAGCCTCCATGGCCCCAGCAGAGCTCGTGTGGGAGGGCTGAGTGCAGGGAGCACCATCAGCTGCCTGTGTGTCCCAGCTGGAGCAGCAGAGCCCAGCAGAGGCAGCCCATGGCCCCGGGCAGCACAGCCCCCGTGCTCTGCAGAGCAGCACCCCCAGCTCTGTGGGGCTGTGGGGAGCAGGGCAGGGGCTGCAGCAATGGCTGCTCAGGCCAGCACAGCCGTGATCCCCTGGGAAAGGCTCTGTGGGCAGCTGGGATGTGCCAGGAGAAGAGCAGGAGCCCTTGTGTGTGTGCACAGGAGTCCTGGCAAGAGCTGGGGCAGCAGGAGCTGCCTGAGGAGCCCCGGGGCAAACTCTCTGCTGCTGTCCTGGGCAGTGGGGCTGTCCTGGGGCTGTAGGAGATGCCAGAGCTGAGGATCTCCTGAGCATTCCAGACACAGAGTCACTGTCCCTGACCTCCATTGCTTCCCATTCTTGCTGCAGGGCCAGATAGGACTGGGCTGCTCTGCTGGGCTGGGGCAGAGGTAGGGAGAGGCTGGACTGGGCAGTGCCAGGGAGAGGAAAACAATGGACCCTTGGTTATACAAGTCCAGGCAGTGTCAGAATGGTTCCATGGAGCCCCAGAGTGTCACAATGATCTCCCTTATTCCATGGGCCCCCAGAGTGTCACAATGTCCCCTTGATTCCACGAGGCCCTGAAGTGTCCAAATGGTCTCCATGGTTCCTGAAGGCCCTGCAGTGTCACAATGGCCCTTGGTTCCATGATGCCCCACAGTGTCACAATGGCCCTTGTTTCCATAGGGCCCTGAAGAACCCCAGAAAGGTCTCCTTGCTTCTGCAGTATCACAGTGTACCCTTGGTTGCATGAAGCCCTGAAATGTCACTATGCTCTCCTTGGTTCCATGGTTCTCCACAGTGTCACAGTGTCCCTTGGCTGGTTAGGGCCCCATGATGTCACAATGGCCCCTTGGTTCATGAGGCCTTGCAATGTCACAATGGTCTCCTTATCATCATGACGCCCTGCAGTGTCACAATGGGACCTTGGCTCCTTTAAGCCTCACAGTGTCACCATGGTCCCCTGGGTTACATGAGGCCCTGCAGTGTCACAATGCCCCTTTGGTTCTGTGGGGCCCTCAGTGTCTTGCTGGTGAGCAGTGTCAGTACCAAAGACAGAGACACCAACAGAGGGAACAGTGTAATTTATTATAATACAAAAGTGCAAAGAATTAAAAAAAGGATAAACTCAGCAATGCACAGAATCATTAGCAAAGAATTACAAAAGGATAAGATCAACAAAGCACCCAGTCAGCAATACCAAAGATTGCCTGAAGGGATTTAGAAAGATCCATCACCAGTTAGCCTCAGACTTTACCATCACCCAGCCCCACACATCAGCTGGGGAAGCTGTCACAGCCAAGGACTGCAGAGCCACTCTGGACACTGGGAATTCCTGCAGCTGTGTCCAGCCACAGGTGAGGCTTCCAACCTCGCTGGGAGAGAGCCCAGCTTGGAGAGTGCTGAACAAACAAACTGACAGCACTTCCAGTGCAGGAACATCTGGATTCATTCTCCTCTTGGATTCCCCAAAGCCTGGCCAGGGCTCAAGGAGGAACCAAGAGAGTTGACTTTGATCCTACACCCCCAAACAAAGCCAGATGTGGCCTTGTCCAGTTTCTAAATACAAAAAGGTAAATCCATATTTCACCAGTGAACAGATACATAGATCATATTGCTAATAATAGTTCAGTAATGAGCAGATACAAATATAACCTTTGGTTGGAAGGTTCATCAAGAGGTCACCTTTGGCTCAGGGCCTGTTGTTCAGGCCTTGGCTCTTCAATTGGTCCTTTGACCAGCAGATAAACTACAACCTTCATAACAGTTCTTTGGATAACAGAACCTTAGATTTAGGTGTTAGGCGTAAAGGCATTTTCTCTTGTTCTTCAATTAAGTGCTGTTCAAGTTCATTACTCAGGGCTATAATTTGCATTCCTTTAAAAACATATCTAATTATTTGCTAGTCTCTATATTCTTTATCAAATTCCCCTTTTTCTTGAGACTGTGTCTCTTTTCAGACAAGTCTCAGTGCTCCATTTTTCAGCACAAATTGTTACAACTCTAACATGGAATCATAACACACCAAGTGCACACACTGCAATGATTACAGTCACTGCCACAAATGCATTTCACAGCAGCCTCCAATTTGGCAGCCATGAAGCCAATCCCACCAAGAAGAATTTTCTTCTTTCTGCCATTCTTCTACTGCTCTTTCTATTGAGGTCATTCCTGACTGTTGGACTCAAACCCATCACTGATACAAGTGCAACATTCCTGTCCTAGAATAGCACAGGTTCCTCCCTGGACAGCAAGCAGATAATCCAAGGCCATGTGGTTCTGTAGAGCTCCAATTTGTGTTTGTTGGATCACATAGGATGAGCTATTCAGTATTTTAACATCATAATTTGCTACTTCTTCTAAAAATCAAATTAGCTCATTAACATAAACTCCATAGGATAAGGCAATGCACATGGGACACAGGGTGAACCAGAATCTTTGGCTTTCTGAAATCAAAGGCACTCTTTGGGTGGAAAATATTCCCTTGGCCCCAACTCCTCCCTGTGGTTGTTGCCAAAGTACCCAAAAGGGTGGCACTGCAGCTGAGAGTGGTGTAACACCGACCCTGAGCAGCTCCAGCACCCTGAGTTCTATTGACATTGTGAGTGATGTTCAAGCACAGAAATCCTTTCATAGGGTTTGGCTTCTCCTGAAGGGAAACCTTACTGAATCCTGTGAAATTTATAATTTTATTCCTTTGTTCCACAGAACAGTGTTCTTTAATTGTCTGTTCACTGGCTCTGTTACAAGTCAGAGCCCATTGACAGAGTTCTGCCACCCTGTAGCGTGGGCCCTCCAAGGGAATCCTGTTCCTCCCAACATTAGTTGAGAACATACCCAGCAATTAGTTACATTGAGTACTTTGGCTACTTTGATCTTTACATGTCAATAAGAATTTTCATGACTAATCCCTTGGTGAAACTCCAGAGGTGATTCTGGCAAACAAAGATTCTGGTTGACTATCAAGATACAATTTACAGACATAAGCAGTACCTTAGTGACAAGGTTATTCATTCTTTTTCCTCAATCTCATTCAGGTCAGGAACAATAATTCCATTGTCCATGGAGCTGGCTCCTTTTTAATTCCACAATAATGCCCCAAGGTCCTTTGCTGTTCAGCTTCACCGCGGTGTCTGTGGGTAACAAGGCTTGGTGGGGTCCTTTCCCCTTCGGCTGGAGAGCTGCCAGATCCCAGTCCTTGAGGTGCTCCAGGCTCCTGGCTGGAATTTCTGTGGAAGGCATTCAGGGTCACATCAGCCTTCACATGGAGCCCTGTGGATCAGAGCATTTTCCAAAGGGAACGTTGGGGCAAACAGGGAGATTTGGTCTGGCAGGATCTGTGAAACAACATCCTATAACATCTACTTGTTCTCCCATAGAACACTTGGCTGCAGGGACATATTCCCATTGTTCCTGACCAGGTTTCAGGATTAAAACTGTGCTGTCTTTCCCCAGAGCTGTTCCTTCAGCTGGCTCAGGAGGGCCATCTAGCCTCTGGACCCACACTGTGGCTCAATTATTAGGACTTCTGGATCCAAACCCTTTATCTTCACAAGCAGTACTGATTTGAGGTGGATGTCCTTTTTTCACAACTGTTTTTAAAACTGTATTATCAGTAATTGTCCTACCCTGTCATGGGGTTGCATAATCAAATCTTGTTCACTGTTGTTAACCAGAATTTAATTTCTTCTTGATTATTTGTATCGATTTCTCCTCCCATGACATGAACACTTTGCAAGGCCAAGCTGCAGTGAGCAGTTATCAAACCAAAGTGTCCTGGAGGAATCTGATTCCTGTTCTGGTATTGATAACTCTCATTTGCTTCTGATTTATCCTCATTAAATCTAATGCATAAAGGTCCAGCCATGCAGCTTCTGGAGAGGACCTGTAAGGGGTTCTCCATCAGGACAGGCTCCCATCTCCTCATTTTTTCATCTGCTCTTTTAACAAACCCTACATCCGTTCCACAAATCCTACAGCTTCTGGATAGATTGGTATATGAAAAACCCAGCAGCCTTAATCACTTTATTTCTCACAGTAACAGACAAAGCATTCCATATCATAGTATCAGCAAACCCTATAAAAATAGCCAATTTCATCCCATCCTCCTTTATTCCTTATACACAAACTCGCCAATTTTCCCACTGATGTTCAGGTCCTGGCCAAACATTTTCTGTAAGGTATTTAGTGTTACATTCCTGAGCAGCAAAAGGTAACAAATTAATATTGTCAGCATTATTTCACATTATTATTTAGTTTGTATCTATATATATGCATACATAGATATTTTAATTATATTTTTACAACTAATTTTTATGATACATATATTTATTAATTACATTATTATATTATTTCACTTGCACAAAGAAATCTGAGCTCGAGATTAAAAACTTCTGTTGCTCCATGTGGGAGCATTCCAAACACAATTGTTCCTTCTGTTGGTGCTTTATACAATATACTGTTAACAAAATTTATCCTCATCTTCCCAAACCCACAAGTTCTTTTCCTTTTTCCATATGCAATTTTGGATGCATTTTAATACATCCAGCAGATCAGCTGCTTTTAACCAACTTCCCCATTGCTCACACAGTGCTCTGATCTCAGCCCACTCCAGAGCCAGTGAACTATAGGGAAGGTCTTCCCAACCAGCAATCTTGGATGGGACCAATTCCTTACATTTACAATTAAAAAATGACATTTTGCTGTGATCTGGACAGACTATGCCAATTTTGTTTTGCCAGTGGGCAGGGCCAGCACCAAAGACACAGACACCAACTGAAGGAATCAGTGCAATTTCCTATAGTTCACAGCAGCAAAGAATCACAACAGGAGAAGCTCAGCAATGCACCCAATCATTCCAACCAAAGATTGCCTGTAGTGATTAAGAAAGATCCATCACCAGTTAGCCTCAGACTTCACCATCACCCAGCCCCACACATCAGCTGGGGAAGCTGTCACAGCCAAGGACTGCAGAGCCACTCTGGACACTGGCAATTCCTGCAGCTGTGTCCACCCACAGGTGAGGCTTCCAACCTCGCTGGGAGAGAGCCCAGCTTGGAGAGTGCTGAACAAACAAACTGACAGCACTTCCAGTGCAGGAACATCTGGATTCATTCTCCTCTTGGATTCTCCCAAAGCCTGGCCAGGTCAAGGAAGAACCAAGGGAGTTGACTTTGACCATACACCCCCAAACCAGGCCAGATGTTGGATTTCATTGCCTTGTTTAGCTTCTAAATACAGAAAAATCAATACATGATTCACTAATGAGTGAATACATCTACCACAATGCTAATGATCATGCATATTTTGTTAATGAGAGGATACAAAGATAACATTTTGTTGGAAGGTTCATCGAGAGGTCACTTTGGCTCAGGCCTCAGTCAGGCCTCTTGTTCAGGCCTTGGCACTTCATGGATGTGGTTTAGTGCTGGGCTGACAGTGCTGGGTGAGCGGTTGGGCTTGATAAGTGCAGAGGTCTTTTCCAACAGAAAAGTGTCTAGAATTCCAGGATTTCATCTGCTCCATTCAGCCTGGTACAAGTTAGCAGCATCATTTTGCTCAGAAAGCTCCCTCTTGGTCAGCTCTGGAGGCCTAAGGCTTCAGGCCCTCTAGCTCCTGGTGCTAAGCTGCTCATGACGAACAAGATGACTATGAGAGAAGAATACAGTTCATCCAATTCCTTCTGGGACACTGAGAGGGGAGGGTGTGAAAACAGGAGCATTGTTTGGTGTTGCCTCCTCTGTGCCCTTCAGGCCTTTCAGTGCTCTGAAACAGCCAAGAGCTTTCTTCAGGAGTGCAAGGAAGCAGCTGTTCCTTCTGCCAGGTCTGGCTCTCTCCAGTCTCTGCACTTGACTGCTTTTGTCCCTCTTGCTGTGCCCTCTGTTCCCCCTCTGCTCGCTGGCTGCTGCCCAGGACTGTGGAACTGGCCCAGATCAAGTGCTCGAGAGCCTCATTTCTCTGCCCTTGGAGCTGCCTGGGCACAGCAGCCTTTTCCATCTGCAAGCTCCATATGGACAGGGAGTGCCCAGCTCCGTTCCTTGCACAACCTCCAGGAGCCCAGGGCCTGCCATCTCAAGTCCCTGCTGGCACTGAGGGCCCCCAGGTGCCTCAGGCTGCTGTGACACCACTGCAAACAGGAGGCAAGAGTGGCAGGGGCTGTGCTCAAAGTCAGCTCCATTTGCTGCTGCTGCTGCTGCTGCTGCGGGGTCATTTGTCCAGCCCTGCCCCAGACTCAGGGATCAGCTCCAGGCCCTGCTGCTGCTCCCTCAGGATCAGCCACAGTTTGGTTGTTGCTCTCAATGCCAGCAGAAGCAGTGGCTGAAGCAGCAGGTGCTGACAGTGCCCCAAGCCCCGGGGCCAGTGGGAAGGGAGCTGCTTCACATGAAAACCAGGAGCAAAGGACATTTCTGTTTTAGGACATGTTTTCTGTTTTAAGAAAAGAAAAAAGAGAAAACAAAAAAGCCTAGATGAAATACGAAAGATAAAAACAAAACTCAGGTGTGTAGTGTAAAATCTTCTGTAACTTTGGATTAAGAGGTAACTGATCTTTTGTAAAAGTGAGCTCAGTTATTTACTTTGTCAATGTGCTGATAGCATGGATCTATCTTACTGACTTCAGCAGCCTTTTCTTAATAGATTTGGGGCTTTATTTCCAATATTAAGTTATTTTAAATTGTGGTTGAAGCAATAGGAAATTGATTGTGCCCTGCCAGCTCTGAGCAGGACCGGGAATGTAGATTCTGTTGATCCCCATCTCATTAAGAAGATGCCCTTCCTTCTCACCCTGTGAACAAGTTGTGCAGTCCCTTTGAAATTGTCAGAGGTTTCTTAAAGATGCAAAGTCCCACTTACAGCTTTTTGCTCTGGTTTGGAAGTGGAGAAGGGCAATTCTTCATTCACCAACTCCAGACAGCACTGCCTTAGGAACAACAGCCCACTCGCCAGGTTTGGCTCACTCGTGGCACTTCTAGAGGAGGAAGAAAGTGCAATTGCACAATTCCAACCCAAAAGGAATGAAGAGTGGGACAGACAAAACATCCTGTGGACATACAGGTGTTCAGCTGGGACTGTGGAGTGTTGGGGTTCTTGCCAATTGGATGTGTATCCCTCACTGCAATCTCTGGGCCTGCAGGAGAGTCTCACTCACCTGCACAAGCAGAAAGCTCCGTCGGTGTGCTCAGAACAGGCTTGTCTGATGCAGAGCTGTCAGAGCAATGGGAGGGCAGAGCAGGCCCAGCCGTGCTCAGGGCTGAGCCCCAGCAGAGTCCTGGCAGAGCCCAGAGCAGCCTCAGCATCCGCAGAGCCCTGCTGGAAGGAGAGAAACCAGAAACTGCCCATCAGCTGAAGGCTCCTGTCCCCCTTGTCCCAACTGCCCGCAGTGCCCAGGCCATGCTGGCTGAGCTCAGAGCTGTGCCCAAACCTCCCCATCGTTGCTGCCTGTGGGAGGAGAGCAGGAGGGCAGGACATGTGCCCAGCCTCCAGCCAGCCATGGCAGATCCACCTCCTCAGCAGCTGCCCAGAGCCAAAGAGCAGCTTGGCAGATGACTGAAGAAGTTGTAGCATGCAGCCCAGCAAAAGGGGAAAACTTTTGGGGCCCAGCCAGGCTGTGCAATGCACAGATGTGGGAGCATCCCCCTGGCTTTGAACTCACCTGTAAATCAGGTGTGGAGTGTGTCTTTGAAGAAAGTGCCAGAGTCAAAGCTGATCATCTTCAGCTTGCACGTCACCAGGTTGAGGTAGAGGTTGTCATCCTTGAAGTCCTCCTGGTGTCTCCAGCTGCAGCTCCACCTGGTGCAGCATCTCCAGGGGCTCCTTCTCCTTCCCTGGGGGCCACACTAGGCTTTCAGTGTTCTGCCCAGGGCCCCAGCCAACAATGCACCAGGACAAGATGTGTGGAGCTGTTACCTGCCAGGCCCCTGGACCAAACTGTGCACATGCATCTCTCCCATCTTCTAGGGCAGATGAAGATCTCGCATCCAAGGGTCGTTGAAGAGGTCCTCCAGCGATGGCCTGTCCAAGGGTTGCATGGACAGACACCTCTTAATAACATCTTGGCACTCTGAGGAGAGAAACCAGAAACTGCCAGTCAGTTGGAGAAGGCTCCTGTCCACTTTTCCCTCCCAGTTCCCATGCCCAGGCCATGCTGGGTGTGCTAGAACTGTGCCTAAACTTCCCCAGGCATTCTCTGTTTTGGAGGAGAGCAGGAGAGCAGGACATGTGCCACCTCCTCAGCAGCTGCCAGAGCAGGATGCTCATGAGCCTGCTGCTCTCTCCCAGCACTGGTATTCCCCCTGTGCCACAGAGATGAGGATCCACCTTGAGAGAGCCGTCGTGGGAACAAGATCCGCCCCCAGATGATCTCCTGGCCCCTCCTGAATGGGTGCTTCCCGACGACCAGCTGGTACAGCAGGAGGCCCAGGGTCCAGATCGTTGCTGCCCCACCGTTGTAGAATTTGAGGTGGATCCACTCTGGTGGGCTGTAGGACAGGGTTCCTGTGGAATACAGATGGAGTTCATCAGGGGATGCTGCTGCTCCCAGAGCCTCACCCCACATCCCTGGGCATGCAGGGGCTGCACCAGTGGCACACAGGGTGACCTGCTGCCCTCTCGCCAGCACCTGTGACTCATGTACAAACTTGGGGTTGGAAAAGAAGCTACTGGTGTTGGAATGAGGCAGCAGAAGCCCTGGGGAGATCCAACCATGACACGCAAAATAAAACCATTCCCAGAGGTGGGAAAAACCACTCTCATCCCTCTCTGCATTGCCCCCAAAAAACAATTACAAGCCAAGGCAAACAAGGGGAGTGGAGCAGTCCAAGCCCTTCCTCGCCTGCCTACCAAACTGGCTGGGGCATGGGGTCTGACACCCCTCACTGCTACACTCATTGGGGTTTTGTCAGACTGACTGCCCCAGCCCCAGCCCAGCCAAAGGCAGAGTGGGTGGTGAAGGTGGTCAACAGGGCTGCAAGCTGCCCCCTTCGACCCCCACCCAAAAGTAACTTGGCTGAAGAGTTAATCCCATGCCTGGCAGCTACAGGAGAAGCCCTGGTGCTACACCCAGGCTGGACCATGAGATGCCCAGGAGCATCCCCTGGGAAGGCTCACCTGCAAATTGGGTGTAGGCTGTGTCTTGGAGGAAGGTGCCACAGCCAAAGTCGATAAGTTTCAGCTGCATGGTGGCCAGGTCGAGCAGGATGTTCTCGGGCTTGATGTCCCTGTGCAGCACCCCGCAGCTGGTGCAGTGCCGCACGGCCTCCAGCACCTGCCGGAACATCCCCCGTGCCTCCTCCTCCGGCAGGAACCTCCGCTCCGCCAGGAAATCCCAGAGGTCCTGACAGCGCTCCGGACGCTCCAGCACCAACAGGTAGTCGCTGGGGAGCTCAACCCACTCCAGGAGCTGGATGACACCAGCACAGCCAGTGGACACCTTGTGCAGCAGCACGATCTCCAGGGGCGCACGGGTGCCATCGGGCTGCGGGAGGACCACGATGCCATCAGTGGGGCTGAGGCCATGCCAGGGCTCTGGGACCCCTCACCCAGCCCGGGATGCTCTGCGCCCCCCGCTCACCCCACGCCCGCTCTACCTCCCTCGAGGCGTCCTGGCAGCTCCCACCCTGCCGGGCCCCGGCTTACCCCCGCCCGGCACAGCCCGGGTTCTGCCGCTGGCCCCGCTCACTCACCAACTCGCCCCAATGATGGATGCGATCCCTCGAGACACATTTGATGGCCACCTGCGAGCAAGAGAGAGCAGCGGGCTCAGCTCGCCGCCCGCCCTGCCGAGCTCCACCCTCCTCCTCCTCCTCCTCCTCCTCCTCCTCCTCCTCCTCCTCCTCCTCCAGCCCCGCCACTCACCGGGGCGCCGTCCGCTAGCCGCGTCCCCGCGTAGACTCTGCCGAACCCGCCTGTGCCAAGCAGCGCACCCAGCCGGTACCGCTCCTGCAGGGCCTCCTGCGCCTTCCCTGCGGGCGACACGCGGCCGTCACCGCTCGGCCCGGGGCCACACACGGCCCCCGACCGCCTCTGCACCGCCCCGGGCCGGGCATGCCCCTCTGAACGGGGCACGGGCGGCTCGGGGCCGGCGGCCGGACTGCCGAGCGGCGGAGCTCGGGCCGGAGAAGGCGCAGCGCGGGCGGCAGGAGCGGCCGCGCCGTGTGTGTCCTCCACGGGCCCCGGGAAGAGCCGGTAACGGGGCCGGAGCTGGGTTCGGTGCCGGGGCCGAAGCTGGGGCCAGGGTCGGGGCTGGGGCCGAAGCTGGGGCCGAAGCTGGGGCCAGGGTCGAGGCCGGGGCCGTGGTCGGGGTCGGCACTGGACCCTGCGTCGGGGCCGGGGCCAGGCTCGGGACAGACGAAGCCAAAGGGTGGCGATGCCGCCCCAGACCCAGCCACTGATGCCCGCCCAGCAGCGCCACAGCCAAGCCCGGCAGAGCCGGGCAGAGGCGAGAGCGCGGCGGGACGCCCAGGGGCGGGGAGGGGGCAGCCCCGCCCGGGGCCGGGGGCGAGCCTGGGGCATGGCCCGGGCTGGAAGGGGAAGAGGGAGGGCGAGAAAGGAGGGGACACAGGGAAAGGGACACTGGGAGAAGCTGTGGGACAGGGGGAGAGGGAGAGGAGGAGCAGGATAAAGGGAAGGAGGGGGTCCTCAAAACTCTTCAGTCGCTGCTGCCGCCGCTGCTGCAACTGAAGCTCTGGGGCAGTTAGTCCGAGTGGCCGTTAGTCCGAGTGGCCGTTAGTCCGAGTGGCCGTTTGTCCGAGTGGCCGTTTGTCCGAGTGGCCGTTTGTCCGAGTGGCCGTTTGTCCGAGTGGCCGTTTGTCCGTTCCCCGCTCGCCCCCGCGCGCCCCACGGCCGAGCCCCGCGCGCCCCCGGGGGCAGCCCCTGAGTCTGTCCAAACACGGGAACTTTGCCGTGTTCAGCCCACATCCAGAGGCTTGACTGCTGCACAGTGGCACAGCAATCCCCTTGGCTGCTCTGTGCATTGTCCCTGCTGAGGGTCAAACACTAGTGGAGCACATTCCCTGTCTCTAGAATTCATACCTCACCCAAGCACTGCACTTGTGTCTCCAGCATTGCTTTCCAAGCAGAACGGGGAAAGACAAACTGTGTAACTCATGGTATTTCAGAGAGTCTAAAACATGCTAAGTCATAGATCTTCGAGGTGAGATCCATTTGCAATTAATGGCATGGAGAAGTAGTGCAACATGGAAAAGGGGAGCATAGAAATAAATAGAGGAAAACATCTTGAATTGTTTCTTTACCTTTTCTTTTCACTTCTTGAAAGCTGTTTCAGTTTTTCAGGAATCTTCTCCACAGTCCTGTTTGCTCTTTTCAAGAACCTTTCCTGGAGGGAATGAATTGCAGGGATTATTGGGCTGAGCTGGCCCTGGCCGGGTGCCTGGTGCCACCAAAGCCATTTTGTCACTGTCCTCAGAGGTGCAGGACACAGAACCCAGGAGGAAAGGCTCGTGGGCTGGGATAAGGGCAGGGAGAGGTCACTCACTGGTCACTGTCAGGGGCACAACAGACACAAGCTAGGGAAATTAATGGAATTGATTTCTAAGCAAATCACAGTATGAGGAGAATTAAAACAAGCCCTAACAAAACACCTTCCCCACCCCTTCCTCCTTCCCAGGCTCCCAGCCTCCACCTGCAGTCCCTCCTCTGCTTTCTCTGCAATTGGAAATTTGTCACCAGCCACAAACTTTGCTTTAGCCTCATCTCGGGATCCCTTCCTGGAGAGGAAGAACTTTGTCCAGCAGAGATTTAGAGTGCAGCAGCCTTTAAGGCTCAGGGTGTTTCTCCTGCAGCTCCTTGTAGGTCTCCTCTTCTTGTGCTGGGTCTCCTGTGCCACAGAACTCTGCCAGCTGCAGCTTTGCAAACATCAGCTCAAGGTCTGGATGTTCCTGAACGACTTGCTTGAGGTCCTTGGGGGCTGCATCCAATGCATTCTTCTTGTCCTCCCCCTTTGCATGGAGCCAGTGGATCTGCTGGCCCCTGGCCAGGGCCTGGCAGAGCAGGTGGAACCTGGGTCCTGATGCAGGAGCTGGGGGAGCTCCAGGACTCGCTCTGGCCGCTGGGGCAGCCACAACACAAGCCGTTGCCAGCCAGGAGCCGAGGGCTCCGTGTGGCTCTGCAGGACCTTGTCCCTGGGGCTCGTCTGGATCAGCGCGGGCAGCTGGGCTGCACTTGGCTTCGTTTGTGTCCCTGCTTCCCCTGGGACAGCAGCTGCCCAGCGCCGAGGGGACAGCAATGGCACCGGGGCAGTTTGGGGTGAGGTTCAGTGTCTGTGCCTGGCAGAAATCCCAAATCCTTCCCGAAGGAGCAGAGAGTGCTGACAGAGCACAGGATGCTCTGCTGAGCAGGGGATGGCCCCAGGGTGGACAGCTCCGGACTGGTGCTGCCAGTGCCGCGCGGGGCGGGGCCGCTTTGGGGACCCCCCAGGGCAGAGCGCTTTGGGCTGCTTTGGGGCTCTGGGCACCTGCAAAACCGGCGCTGGGCACGGCAAGAGCGTGTGGGGGCAGCTGGGGCCCTACTGGTGGCACTGGTGGCGCTGGGAGTCCCCTGGCCACAGGTGAGGAGCTCTGGGGTGAGCTGGGGGAGGAGCAGGGGGATGGGGCTGGTAGATGGGAGAAGGGGTGCTAAAAGGTGGGGTGAGACCCCCCTAACCGAGTGGGAGGGGAGTGGAACCCTGTAAAAATCAATGTTTACCAAATATGTTAAAAACCACTAAGAATGAAGAGGGATGGATGAATTACCTTTTGTAATGAGGGAAATAAAGGAAAAAACCCACAACAAAACCCACTGGGGGACTGAGTCCAGGATATCTAATCTCTGAAATTCTCTGCTTGGTGTGGGATAGAATGAAATTGCAAAATCGGTAACAGTGAATTGTTCAATTTATTTAAAAACAATCCCATAAACAGGAAAAGGCCACCTCCTGGTACAGTTAAACAGGGAAATTCACCTGGAAGTTACTGGAAATCGATTTCTCCAAATTACCCAGACAAATTTGGAATCAGTGTCTTTTGGTATTGGTGAACAAATTTTCTGGATGGCCAGAGGTCTTTCCCTGTCGCACCAATAAATCCAGGGAAGTGGTAAAAATTATGCTTAATCAATCATACCAAGATTTGGGGGCAACTTGGTTTGTCTTCAGAGAGAAGCCTCCATTTTATAGCAGATGTGGTGCGACAGCTGAGCAAAACCCTGGGTATAAAAAGGGACTGACACAGCCCTAGGTGACCACAGGTGAGTGGGAAAGTGGAAAGGATAAATCAGAATTTGAAACAACAAATTAGGAAAATGTGCCAGGAAACCTCTTCAAAACAGCCACAGACCCTTCCTCTGGCTCTTCTGTGAGTCAGAATTCAGCCAGGGACAAAAACAGTGAATTGCTGTTGGGGCAGCTGTACCAAACACCATCAGTTCCTGGAGAAATCCATCCAAAGGGAGAAACAGATGTAAATCTATACCTGGTTTCTTTAGGAAAGGTGGTTTATAACCCTGTTGGGACCAGTTGCTGTGGATGTCCCTGTTGATCCATTCCAGTCTGGGGATTTTGTGTATGTAAAGAGTTGGAGCTCTGAACCCTTGAAGGAAGAGTGCAAAGGAGCTTTCCAAGTTCTCCTGGTAACCTACACTGCCCTCAGGGTGGAAGGAATTGAACCCTGGGTTCATCACACGCAGGTAAAACCAGCAACCACACATTAAATACAGCAGAGAGAAAACTGACTGATACCCTGGACCCTGCAGGTTATATATATATCCACTACTGGTTTAGGTATCAAATATGATTTTCTAAGGGGATACTGTTTATTGGATCTAGATGAAGATGATGACTAATTGCATATTTATAATAACAATAGAAACTATGTTGTTAACCTCTGGGGAGGGGAATGTGATCTTAAAGTTAGTGCAAGATTTTTGCAGATTACAGAATGTAACCCCTATAACAGCTTGTTTGCCAACGCATTTTCTCTGCAGAAAATCCAATTCCATGAGGAGCTTTAGTCAGCACTTTGACAAAAATCTGGGAACACGTGTGGGAAGGAAATAGCACCCAGGGCAAATGGAAAGGGATGGAAGGAGAATATTCCTTACAAAGCAATTCTTACAGATCAGAACGATACTGTTGAGAATTGTAATATCTCAAAACTGGATCTGGAAATCACCTCAGGAAATATCTATTGGCTGACAGATTGCACTGATACCCCTTGGGGATGTCAAATTTCAGAAGTATGGAACAGCCCTCAGACAGGACAGTGGGAATATATCCAGCCAGTTCAGTGGTGTCTGGACTGGGAAGGGAGCCCAGGCCTCCCAGAGGACCCCTTACAGGTGGGTATAAAATAGCCTGATTTAATAAGGCCAAGGCCAAAGGATCCCAGGGCAAAGGAAAAGTGGAATTGCATTTGGATAGACACTTGAACTGTTTGGAATCCTGAGGTACAGTGGCTCATGGCTGTGGCCCAGGCTCTGAGGGTGGGATGTGTCTGTAGAAATTATTCTGCCTTTCTTAATGACACCTGTTAGGTCTCACCTAACAAACAGTTCAGCTTGGCGAGACACAGACTGTCAGCAGGACATGGTGAAATCATTAGTTCACTCAGGATGGGTGGGAAGTGATGGAATTTGGGGCACACATTTGCCCTTGGGGGAATCAAGAGCACAATGGACACACTTGGGGTTTTAAGGTTATGTCCCTTGTGGAAGGAATCACCCCAGGAACCCAGCTGTGGGGAAAGGTTAAAGGGGATGAAACTTGGAAACATCCCAGCATGGGAACTGCAGTGGGATGGATTTTAGAATCCATCTTTACTCCTCAAAGATCTGCCTTTAGGAACAGACCAAACACACAGCATTGGACTGCAAATGGGAACTTTAGTGAATGCAACTCAGTTGGGGCTTACTGAAATAAATGAGCAATTGAAAGCCACAACTAAAATGACCTTACAGAACAAACTGGCATTAGACCTTTTGCTGTTAACTGGAGTATGAGGATATTTGAATTGAAACAACAAACTTGTGTGCACCTTCTAAATGTGATGCTGAATTGGATGATTAGGCAGAGAGGATAAAATTGGTTGCTGCATCCAGCAGGGAATTAAGGGGAGGATTAGAAAGTAACTGGTTAAATAAAATATTTAAAGGACTTGGATTTTCTCTGACTGCTTGGTTGGCCTTACTTTTGTAAAATATGATTGGGATCACAGTAATAATTGTGATTATGACACTTGTTTTAAGCTGTGTGAAGAACACAACTGTGAATGCAACTGAGGAACTGACAGAATGTGAGTAAAAGAGCAGAGTGAGGCTTATGAAGGCTTGAAGGGAAGAGAAGCTTCCCAAGCCTCAAAGAGGGGGAATGTTGCCAGATGAAGAATCATTTGCACCTGCTGGGTTCATACAATGCTTATTCTCCAGAACCCCCTGGCCCCTGGAACCACACCATGCTTACTGTGTAGGAAGCAATCAGCCCAGGTGTGCCAACTTCTACCAGCTCACCAGGCAGTCAGGTACAGCTTTGGGGTCACCAACCACCAGGGACCACCAAAGAGAGCCCCAGGACAGAAGAACAGATGTGCAAAGGGTGGGGGAAATATGGTAATGATTTGGGGGAAAGATTATCATATGTAAGTTTATTGTGGGACAGTCATTGAATATGTATGTAAAGTACAGGCTATAAACAGGAACTTTCCTGTGCTCAGCATGCACAGCTTTGGGAGGAGCTCTTCCCTGTGCATCTGGCCAAATAAAAAATGCTGCTTAATGCTGCATTGGGGTTAAGGAGGTTTTTATTTTACTGAATTTTTGGGAACACCTCTGTGGCTGTGTCATAGAACCACAGAGCAGCTGTGATGTCAGAAAGGTGCTGTGTGACATCACAGAATGGGTTGTGTGAGGACATCGAGCAGCTGCAACATCATAGAGTGAATGTGTGACATCACAGAGAGGTGTGACACAGAGGAGGCTGTGTGACATCACAGAGAGGTGTGACATCACAGGATGGTGATGGGACATGGTAGAGCGGGCTGTGAGATCACAGAGCTGCCTGTGGGACATCACAGAGCGGGCTGTGACACTGCAGGGCAGTTGTGTGACATCACAGAGTGGGCCATGACATCACAGAATGGGTAGTGACAACACAGAGTGGGTTGTGACATCAAAGGGGGGAACTGTGTGACATCACAAGGCAATTGTTACATCACAGGGCAGCCATGACATCACAGACTCGCTGAGGAGGTAGTGTCCTACCACAGAGAGGGATTTGACATCACAAGATGGCTGTGTGACATCCCAGAGTGGGCTGTGACATCACAGGGGGGCTGTGTGACATCCCAGAGTGGGCTGTGACATCACAGGGGGGCTGTGTGACATCACTAGGGGCTGTGTGACATCACAGGGTAGTTGTGTGAGGTCACTGGGGAAGTCACTCTGCCCCAGCCCCCCTCACAGTTCCCCCCAGAGAAGTCCAACGCTGCTTGTGCACAGCAGGGTCCCCTGTCCCCCCAGGTCCCCCCTGGCACCTCGGGGTCAAGGCAGGACCTTGCCCTGACCCCAAGCACTGTCCCACCTGCAGGATCTGCTTCCCATCAGCCTCTTCCTCCTGCAGCCCCAAGCCCAGGTTGGTGCTAAACAAAGGGCGCTGGCTCAGGGTCATCCCCCAGCGGGGGCTGTGCACCCCCTCTGCCCCCTCCCCAAATTCCCTCCTGGGGGCAGCAGGAGCGGGGTCAGGAGCCCTGTGGGGAGGGAAAAGGGGGTGACACTGGGATGGGGGGGTCACACATGCTCTCAGGGACACACATGACCCCTGGGGACACCCTTCACCTTCTCCTGCAGAGCCAGGAGGATGAACTCCAACATGGAGCCCCCAAACCCCAGCAGCACCTTGGGGGGTGGGGTATGGTGGCAGCTTTGGAGATCTGGGTTTGTCATGACCACTCAAAAACCCCCTCCCAGCCCCACAGCCACTCCCAGGCCCCTCAAACCACCCAACAGCTCCTCCTAGGATGCCCCAAAACTGCTCCCTGCAATATAAATTGGCCCAAGAGCCACCATAACCCCTTTCCCATCTCCCCCTACACACACCCAAATTCTCTCAAAGACACACACCCCTGCCAGGACCCCAAACCTCTCTCACAGAGCCTGCCAAACTCCCTCTCAGCACCACAAATGCCCCCAAAAGCCACAAAAGCCCCTCCCAATCCCCCCAGGATTCCCTAAACCCCCTCCCACCCCCCATGGCACCTACCAGGAGAGGCCGGTGGACAGGAACATCCACAGCTGGGAGCAGCTCAGGCACTTCAGCAGTGATTTGGGCACTTTGTGGGGCACACCCCACATGGGGAGACCCAGGCCAGGGACTGGGACAGACAACCAGAATTCCTGAACAACAGATGGGCTCAGGTGGACACATTCTGCCAGCACAACTATGAGACTGTTGTCCTGTCCCCCAGCCTGGGCAGCCCCAGAACATCCAAATCCTCATGGATATTCCCCTCAACCCCACATTCACCCCCAAATCCACAGTAAAGTGGTGCAACTTTAGATCTCTTTGTTTCATTTCTTTATTTTACCTCAGCTTTGGTTGTTCTGACAAGGTGATGAAGGAAATTATTTAGGTTGGAAAAGACCTCCAAGATCATCCATCATTTCTTGATGCCACCAGAAGAAACAATTACACAGCAGGTAACAATTTTTAGGGTGTAACATTAATAAATCAGCTCTTCCCAATGAATTTCAGAAGTCAATCTGAGTCCCGATGGATTGTTCCTGCCCATGTTTGTCCAGGTTGCCACAGGGAATCAGGAGGACATGGAAGCCACCAGCCAGGTGCCTTTCCAACCTGAGTATGTTAGTTTTGCTTAGTCCAGAACATCAGGAAGCTATCTTTAACATCTAGGGGAAACTTAAACCCTTCAAAAGCTGTTGCGGTAGGCCTGAAGAAGTGGCTGAAGGGTTGGGAGAAAACTCACCCCTGTGCTCATGAGTTGGTTTTGCTTAGCCCAGTTTTTGCTAGTGGGTGGGGAGGAGCACAAAAATGGCTCCTGTGTGTCCTGGGTGAATGTTCTAGAAGTTTTCACCATGTCCAGCAGAGCCAATCTCTGATGGCTCTGAAGATGATGGACATGCTGCTGGCCAAGTCTGGGCCAATTAGAGATGTTGGTTACACCTCTGGGATATCATATTTAAGAAGAAATCAAAACAATGTGAGCAAGCACTTCTTTTTACACAGAGGATGAGGAGGAGGTGAGAATATGTGAGGGAAAACAACATGGAGACACCAAGGTCAGTGGAGAAGGTGGGGGAGGAGGTGCTCCAGGCACCAGAGCTGAAAATCCTCTGCTGGCCGTGGTGAGGACCATGGTGAAGCAGGTTGTCCCCCTGCAGCCCATGGGGTCCACGAGGGGTGCAGAGATCCACCCACAGCCCGTGGGGAGGTGCTCACGCTAGAGGAGCAGGTGGATGCCTGGAGGAAGCTGTGATCCAGTGGGAGTCCCAGTGCAGGGAAAGGCCTTGTTCCTTGGGATGGAAACAGCCTGGCCTGGGCTCAGAGCTCTGAACCCTGTGGACAAGAACTCATGGGGCAGCAGATTCCAGCAGCTGCTGCTCGAGAGATTGGACCCATGGCAAAGAAGTTTGCAGAGGACTGTCTCCAGTGGGAGGGACCCATGGCTAAGTAGAGGACTCCTCTCCCTGAACAGCGAAGAAATTTTGGTCATGGGCTGACCAAAATTTATTGGTTAGGTTACCAATAAATCACTTTGCAACTTTTAAGTTCTAAGCCTGTTTTACCCTTCAGTGCATCCTGCCTGGTTCATTATCTCGACTCATGAGCCCTGTGTGTGTGTGTGTGTGTGTATGTGTGTGTGTTAGGGCTTTTTTTCCCTCCCCTCTGCACACCTGCAGCAGGGGAGAGAAGAGAAAGCAGATTTTGTAGGTGCCTGGCATTTGGCCAGGGTCAAACCACAACACTAGGTCACTGGCAGTGTGGGTCACCAGGGCTCTTCCCAATGAGGGTCCTCTGATGGAGGATGAATACGGAGCAGTGCATTAAGCTCTTCCCACACTCGGGACACTCGCAGGGCTTCCCTTACCGGTGCCTCCATCGGTGTTTGGTCAAGTTAGAGCTCTGGGTGAAGCCTTTCCCACACTCGGGACACTCATAGGGTCTCTCCCCAGTGTTGATCCTCTGGTGGGTGACGAGGGTGGAGTTGCGATTGAAGCCCTTCTTGCAGTCAGGGCAGCGGAAGGGCCTCTCCTCTGTGTGAATCCGCTGGTGTAGGAGGAGAGCTGAGCTGGTCTGAAACCTCTTCCTGCACTTGGAACAATCGTAGGGCCTTTCCCCAGTGTGGCTCCTCTTGTGACGGATCAGGGTGGAGCTGTGGCTGAAGCTCTTCCCACATTCCCCACACTCATAGGGTCTCTCCCCAGTGTGGATGCGCCGGTGGATGATGAGGGTGGAGTTGCGCTTGAAGCCTTTCCTGCACTCAGGGCAGCGGAAGGGCCTCTCCTCTGTGTGAATCTGCTGATGACTGAGGAGATTGGAGCTCCTCTGAAACTTCTTCCCACACTCAGAACACTCGTAGGGCCTCTCCCCAGTGTGGATCCTCTTGTGATTGAACAGGTTTGAGCTCTGGCTGAAGCTCTTCCCACATTCCCCACATTCATAGGGTCTCTCCCCTGTGTGGATCCGCTGGTGGTCCATAAGGTGGGAGATCTTTCTGAAGCTCTTCTCACATTCCCCACACTTGTAGGGCTTCTTGGTCTCATGAAGCTTCTCAGGAATCTCCAGCTCCGAACTTCAGCAGAAGCTCTTGCCAACTTCCTGGCACAGGGTGGGTCTTTGCTCTTCAGAGCTCCCTGGGCTGGGTTTGCAGCCTCTCCTTGTGCAGCATCTCTGGGGCTTTTCCTCCCAGTTTGATTCCTGGGTCACAGAGCTGCTCAAAATGGCCTCTTCCATGAGGTTCTGCTGTAAGGATTTGTCCTCCCTGGTCTCTCTCCTCAGCTCATTGTCTGGGGAAGGAAGGACAAGGAGAGGATTTGGGATTTGCCTCCATGCCAGAGGGAAGGGGAAAGAGATCCCCCAATCCATCCCTACCAGGACAGAGTCAGCAGCAGGGTTGTCCTGCAGCCAGGGGTGATGCTGGGCTGGGAGATGGAGGAGAAGAGATCAGGAAAAGGGGCAGTGACTTCTTCCTCACCTGCCTGGCTGTCCTGGAGCATCTTCCTCTTCCTCAAAGCATCCTCCTCCATCTGGCCAAGTTTTGAGAAACGAAAATCCTCGTCTGGGAGAAAAAAAGGTGTGAATGCCTTGGGCTGGGGGTTCCTCCTGCCCAAGTCTATCTCTAGAAGTCACCGGGTGTTTTGTGTCTATAAATTCCTCCTAAAATAAGAATAAGTTCAGAAAAAGCCTCCCAGGAGTTTCCCCTTTCCAGTCTCCTCTCTATGGGGTTCTGGGGTTTCCCATTCTCAAAGCTGCTGGGGCTGCCATGGGTCCTGGGGATCCCCTTCTCCTGGGTCCTGATTAGGGATGCTGTGGGGTTTCAGTGCTCCCAGGGGTCCCTTCTTC
This sequence comes from Lichenostomus cassidix, assembly GCF_008360975.1. Taxonomy (NCBI): domain Eukaryota; kingdom Metazoa; phylum Chordata; class Aves; order Passeriformes; family Meliphagidae; genus Lichenostomus; species Lichenostomus cassidix. Next base: position 2,968,200 of record NW_028147635.1, on the reverse strand, counting down.
CCTGACTGTGCTTTGGCTCCAAGGGCTCCCAGGGTCCCCCTCTTCAGGCTCCCCCCACTCCAGGCACTCGGGGCTTCCCCCTCTCCCCATCACCCCTTTCAGTGTCACAGTGTCCCAGCCCTGCCTCATCTCCAGCCTCCCCCACCCCTCCAGGCTGCCAGGGGTCCCCCAGCTCCGGTATTGCCCCTCTCTGCTCTCTGCACTCTGAGAGTGTTGCGTTCCACCGCCCTGGGCTCTCTCACAGATCCCCAAAACGATTGGCCTGTCCCGCTGATAGCAGGAAATTCCCAAACGGATCCCCCAATATTCCACCAAAGGTGCATTTATGGCTCAGCCTTGGAGTCCTGCAAGATCCAAACCTCCCCTTTAGCCCAAAATATCCCAGCCCGGGACATGCAAAGATATCTGGCACTCACTTCCAGAATCTGCAAGTTCCAAACATCCCTCAAAAACTAACACCCTCCCAAAGACCCTCCGATAGCTTTGGGGTGAGCTTCCCCTCCCTGGTGACCTGTGGAATGCAGGGGGAGCAATGATCCCAGAGCCAGGGGTGCTGCAGACACAGTGGGTGGTGAAACCTCATGGTTCTCCTGCTCCTCCTTTTCCTGCTCCTCCTCTCTCCCTCCTCTTCCTCCCACTCCTCCTCTGCTCCCACCCCAGAACCCCCTTCCCCTCCCTCCTCTGACCCTCGGCTGCTGCAGCACTGGCTGCTGGGTGGGGGGATCCCCCCGATCAGCCCCAGGGATGGACAGGGGGCTTGGGGACCCCCAGTGCAGATCCACCTCCCCCAGAGCCCCAGGGAATTGCTCTGGGGATCCAGTGCTGGGGGACAGGGCTGGAGCCCCATGGAACTGCCCTGCTTCCATGCCAACCCCACCTTTCCCTCCCCTCTCCTCCCCCTTCCCATCCTTCTCCCAATCCACAGACCCCTCCCAACTCCATTTGGGGTGTCCCATCCCCCTCCCGCTCTCTTGGGGATCCCAGCCCCCTCTTTTCCTCCCCACTTCTCCCCCTTTCACCATCGTCCCCTCAATCCCCAACCCCCCCTCCCCTATGACTGGTTTTGGGGGTTCCAGGCCCCTCCTGCCCACTCTGGGGGTCCCAATCCCCATTTCGCTCCATATGGGCTCCCAGCCCCCCTTCTCACCGCGCCCCCCGCTCACCCCGCGGCCGGGGGGACTCCCAGCGCCACCAGTGCCACCAGTAGGGCCCCAGCTGCCCCCACACGCTCTTGCCGTGCCCAGCGCCGGTTTTGCAGGTGCCCAGAGCCCCAAAGCAGCCCAAAGCGCTCTGCCCTGGGGGGTCCCCAAAGCGGCCCCGCCCCGCGCGGCACTGGCAGCACCAGTCCGGAGCAGTGCGCAGCGCGGGCGGGCGGCATCAGCCGTGCCGGGCAGGGCCGGGCAATGCCCGCGGGGCTCCCCCCGCACTCGGCCCCCAGTTGCCGGGACAGCAAGGGGGGCCTGGCCTGGGCGCCCCCCACCTCCCCCCTCCCCAAATTCCGCTCCCGGGGGCGCTGGGGGCGAGGGGGGGCGCAGGTGGGGTCCAGAGGTGCCGGAGCGACGTGTCCCCCCGCTGCCAGTGCCACCCCCGAAGGACTGGGGTACCCCAAAACTCCCTCACAGGTGCCGGATACCCCGCAAGCCCCTAAGGAGTGGGGTCACCCCGGCTTCATCACCCCCAACTTTCGGCTGCCTTATCCCAGGCCCCATTCCCCCCATCCCCCTCCCCCAGACTTCATCCCACAACCCAATCCATATCCCACCCTTACCAGGCCCCATCCCATCCCATCCCATCCCATCCCATCCCATCCCATCCCATCTCTCCCGGCAGCCGCCACCGGGACCCCTGAAAAACTCTCGTCTAGGGGACTCCTCCATATTCCCCCAAGGGGCATTTGCGACTCTCATTTGGAGTCCTGCAAGATCCAAACATCCGCCCCAGTCCCCTCCCCCCACCACCCACCCAACTCTCCCAGGAGCAACCAAAGATATTTGGCGCTCGGTTCTGGAGTCCTGCAAGGTCCAAAAATCTCCCCCCCCAAAAAGAACCGCAGGCACCGCCCAAGATATTTGGGCCGAGCTCCCCTTGCCGGCTCACCTGTGGGATGTCCCGGGGGGGCGATGCTCCCGGGCCGAGGGCTGCGGACACAAAGAACAATAGACGCACGTGGTCATTCCTTCTCCTGCTTCTCGTGCTGCTCCTCCCCTCCTCTTCTTCCCCGTTCTTCCCCCTTTATCCCTCCTCTTCCTCCCGCTTCCCCTCCTCCATCCCTCCTCCCCACCCGCTCTTCCTCCTCCTCTGTCTCTCCTCCTCCTCTCCTGTCCGCTCCTCTTCTTCCTTTTATTTCTGCCTCCCATCCCCGCTTTGTCTCACATCCCCCCTGGTCCATCCCGTGCTCAGCAGAGCATCCTGTGCTCTGTCAGCACTCTCTGCTCCTTCGGCAAGGATTTGGGATTTATGCCAGGCACAGACACTGAACCTCACCCCAAACTGCCCCGGGGCCATTGCTGTCCCCTCGGCGCTGGGCAGCTGCTGTCCCAGGGGAAGCAGGGACACAAAGGAAGCCAAGTGCAGCCCAGCTGCCCGCGCTGATCCAGATGAGCCCCAGGGACAAGGTCCTGCAGAGCCACACGGAGCCCTCGGCTCCTGGCTGGGAACGGCTTGTGTTGTGGCTGCCCCAGCGGCCAGAGCGAGTCCTGGAGCTCCCCCAGCTCCTGCAGCAGGACCCAGGTTCCACCTGCTCTGCCAGGCCCTGGCCAGGGGCCAGCAGATCCACTGGCTCCATGCAAAGGGGGAAGACAAGAAGGATGCATTGGATGCAGCCCCCAAGGACCTCGAGCAAATTGTTCAGGAACATCCAGACCTTGACCTGATGGTTGTAAAGCTGCAGCTGGCAGAATTCTGTGGTGCAAGAGACGCAGCTAGGGAAGAGGAGACCTACAAGGAGCTGCAGGAGAAACACCCTGAGCCTCAAAGGCTGGCACACTCCAAATCTCTGCTGGAGAAAGTTCTTCCTCTCCAGGAAGGGATCCCGAGATGAGGCTAAAGCAAAGTTTGTGGCTGGTGACAAATTTCCAATTGCAGAGAGAGCAGAGCAGGGACTGCAGGTGGAGGCTGGGAGCCTGGGAAGGAGGAAGGGGTGGGGAAACTGTTTTGTTAGGGTTTGTTTTAGTTCTCCTTCTCATACTGTGATTTGCTTGGAAATGAATTCCATTAATTTCCCTAGCTTGTGTCTGTTGTGCCCCTGACAGTGACCAGTGAGTGACCTCTCCCTGCCCTTATCCCAGCACACGAGCCTTTCCTCCTGGGTTCTGTGTCCTGCACCTGTGAGGAGAGTGACAGAGTGGCTTTGGTGGCACCAGGCACCCGGCCAGGGCCAGCTCAGCCCAATAATCCCTGCAATTCACTCCCTCCAGGAAAGGTTCTTGAAAAGAGCAAACAGGACTGTGGAGAAGATTCCTGGAAAACTGAAACAGCTTTCCAGAAGTGAAATGAAAATGCAAAGAAACAATCTGAGATGTTTTCCTCTATTTATTTCTATGTTCCCCTTTTCCATGTTGCACTACTTCTCCATGCCATTAATTGCAAATGGATCTCACCTCGAAGATCTATGACTTAGCATGTTTTAGACTCTCTGAAATACCATGAGTTACACACAGTTTGTCTTCCCCCGTTCTGCTTGGAAAGCAATACTGGAGACACAAGTGCAGTGCTTGGTTCAGGTATGAATTCTAGAGACAGGGAATGTGCTCCGCTAGTGTTTGACCCTCAGCAGGGACAATGCACAGAGCAGCCAAGGGGATTGCTGTGCCACTGTGCAGCAGTCAAGCCTCTGGATGTGGGCTGAACACGGCAAAGTTCCCGTGTTTGGACAGACTCAGGGGCTGCCCCCGGGGGCGCGCGGGGCTCGGCCGTGGGGCGCGCGGGGGCGAGCGGGGAACGGACAAACGGCCACTCGGACAAACGGCCACTCGGACAAACGGAGATTCGGACTAACGGCCACTCGGACTAACTGCCCCGGAGCTTCAGTTGCAGCGGCGGCAGCGGCGGCAGCGGCGCAGCTTCAGCGACAGAAGAGTTTCTAGGACCCTCTCCGTCCCTTTCTCCTGCTCCTCCTCTCCCTCTCCCCCTGTCCCGCCTCCTCTCCCGGTATCCCTTTCCCTGTGTCCCCTCCCTTTCGCGGGCTCCCTCTCCCCCTGCCGGGCGGGGCCATGCGCCCGGCCCGCCCCCTGCCCCGGCCGGGGCTGCCCCCTTCCCGCCCCCGGGCGGCCCGCCGCGCTCTCGGCTCCGCCCGGCTGTCGCCGGCATGGCTGTGGCGCTGCTGGGCGGGCCTCAGTGGCCACGGCTGGGGCAGCATCGCCTGTCCCTGGCTCCGCCTGTGCGGGCGGCGGCCCCGGCAGCGGCCCCGGCGGCCCCGGCTCCAAGCCCGGCGGCGGCCCCGGCTCTTCCCGGGGCCCGAGGAGGACACACGCGGCTCGGCCGCTCCCGCCGCCTCCGCTGCGCCTTCCCCGGCCCGAGCTCCGCCGCTCGGCAGTCCGGCCGCCGGCCCCGAGCCGCCCGTGCCCCGTTCAGAGGGGGATGCCCGGCCCGGGGTGGTGCAGAGGCGGTCGGGGGCCGTGTGTGGCCCCGGGCCGAGCGGTGACGGCCGCGTGTCGCCCGCAGGGAAGGCGCAGGAGGCCCTGCAGGAGCGGTACCGGCTGGGTGCGCTGCTGGGCACAGGCGGGTTCGGCAGCGTCTACGCGGGGACGCGGCTAGCGGACGGAGCCCCGGTGAGTGGCGGGGCTGGCGGCGGGCGGAGGAGGAGGAGGAGGAGGAGAAGGAGGAGGAGGGTGGGGCTCGGCAGGGCGGGCGGCGAACTGAGCCCGCTGCTCTCTCTTGCTCGCAGGTGGCCATCAAATGTGTACCGCGGAACCGCATCCATCATTGGGGCGAGTTGGTGAGTGAGCGGGGCCAGCGGCAGAACCCGGGCTGTGCCGGGCGGGGATAAGCCGGGGCCCGGCAGGGTGGGAGCTGCCAGGACGCCTCGAGGGAGGTAGAGCGGGCGTGGGGTGAGCGGGGGGCGCAGAGCATCCCGGGCTGGGTGAGGGGTCCCAGAGCCCTGGCATGGCCTCAGCCCCACTGATGGCATCGTGTTCCTCCCGCAGCCCGATGGCACCCGTGCGCCCCTGGAGATCGTGCTGCTGCACAAGGTGTCCACTGGCTGTGCTGGTGTCATCCAGCTCCTGGAGTGGGTTGAGCTCCCCAGCGATTACCTGTTGGTGCTGGAGCGTCCGGAGCGCTGTCAGGACCTGTCGGATTTCCTGGCGGAGCGGAGGTTCCTGCCGGAGGAGGAGGCACGGGGGATGTTCCGGCAGGTGCTGGAGGCCGTGCGGCACTGCACCAGCTGCGGGGTGCTGCACAGGGACATCAAGCCTGAGAACATCCTGCTCGACCTGGACACCATGCAGCTGAAACTCATTGACTTTGGCTGTGGTGCCTTCCTCCAAGACACAGCCTACACCCAATTTGCAGGTGAGCCTTCCCAGGGGATGCTGCTGGCCATCTCATGGTCCAGCCTGGGTGTAGCACCAGGGCTTCTCCTATGGCTGCCAGGCATGGGATTAACTCTTCAGCCAAGTTACTTTTGGGTGGGGGTCGAAGGGGGAGCTTGCAGCCCTGTTGACCACCTTCACCACCCACTCTGCCCTTGGCTGGGCTGGGGCTGGGGCAGTCAGTGTGACAAACTCCAATGAGTGTAGCAGTGAGGGGTGTCAGACCCCATGCCCCAGCCAGTTTGGTAGGCAGGTGAGGAAGGTCTTGGACTGCTCCACTCCCCTTGTTTGCCTTGGCTTGTAATTGTTTTTTGGGGGCAATGCAGAGAGGGATGAGAGTGGTTTTTCCCACCTCTGGGAATGGTTTTATTTTGCGTGTCGTGGTTGGACCTCCCCAGGGCTTCTGCTGCCTCATTCCAACACCAGTAGCTTCTTTTCCAACCCCAAGTTTGTACATGAGTCACAGGTGCTGGCGAGAGGGCAGCAGGTCACCCTGTGTGCCACTGGTGCAGCCCCTGCATGCCCAGGGATGTGGGGTGAGGCTCTGGGAGCAGCAGCATCCCCTGATGAACTCCATCTGTATTCCACAGGAACCCTGTCCTACAGCCCACCAGAGTGGATCCACCTCAAATGCTACAATGGTGGGGCAGCAACGATCTGGACCCTGGGCCTCCTGCTGTACCAGCTGGTCGTCGGGAAGCACCCATTCAGGAGGGGCCAGGAGATCATCTGGGGGCGGATCTTGTTCCCACGACGGCTCTCTCAAGGTGGATCCTCATCTCTGTGGCACAGGGGGAATACCAGTGCTGGGAGAGAGCAGCAGGCTCATGAGCATCCTGCTCTGGCAGCTGCTGAGGAGGTGGCACATGTCCTGATCTCCTCCAAAACAGAGAATGCCTGGGGAAGTTTAGGCACAGTTCTAGCACACCCAGCATGGCCTGGGCATGGGAACGGGGAGGGAAAAGTGGACAGGAGCCTTCTCCAACTGACTGGCAGTTTCTGGTTTCTCTCCTCAGAGTGCCAAGATGTCATTAAGAGGTGTCTGTCCATGCAACCCTTGGACAGGCCATCGCTGGAGGACCTCTTCAACGATCCTTGGATGCAGGATGTTCGTCTGCCCTAGAAGATGGGAGAGATGCACGTGCACAGTTTGATCCAGGGGCCTGGCAGGTAACAGCTCCACACATCTTTTGGCAATCAGCATCAAAGCAAACCAGATGTTTTTTGACCTGCCTGTAGCTCTGAGCAGGGATCATCAGAAGGGAACTCACAGCTCTTGTGCTGGAGCTGAGTTGGAGATCTGCTCTGGCAAGCACTGGTGGCCACCATCCACCCTGGTTTTGCCTTCCTGGTTCATTGTTGTCTGGGGCCCTGGGCAGAACACTGACAGCCTGGTGTGGCCCCCAGGGAAGGAGCAGGAGCCCCTGGAGATGCTGCACCAGGTGGAGCTGCACCTGGAGACACCAAGGAGGACTTCAAGGATTGACAACCTCTTCCTTGACCTGGCCACCAGCAAGCTGAAGATGATCAGCTTTGACTGTGGAACTTTCTTCAAAGACACACTCCACACCCGATCTACAGGTGAGTTCAAAGCCAGGGGGATGCTCCCACATCTGTGCATTGCACAGCCTGGCTGGGCCCCAAAAGTTTTCCCCTTTGGCTGGGGTGGATGCAAAACTTCTTCAGTCATCTGCCAAGCTGCTCTTTGGCTCTGGGCAGCTGCTGAGGAGGTGGATCTGCCATGGCTGGCTGGAGGCTGGGCACATGTCCTGCCCTCCTGCTCTCCTCCCAAAGGCAGCAGTGATAGGGAGGTTTGGGCACAGCTCTGAGCTCAGCCAGCATGGCCTGGGCACTGGGGGCAGTTGGGACAAGGGGGACAGGAGCCTTCAGCTGACGGGCAGTTTCTGGTTTCTCTCCTTCCAGCAGGGCTCTGCAGATGCTGAGGCTGCTCTGGGCTCTGCCAGGGCTCTCCTGGGGCTCAGCCCTGGGCACGGCTGGGCCTGCTCTGCCCTCCCATTGCTCTGACAGCTCTGCATCAGACAAGCCTGTTCTGAGCACACCGACAGAGCTTTCTGCTTGTGCAGGTGAGTGAGACTTTCCTGCAGGCCCAGAGATTGCAGTGAGGGATACACATCCAATTGGCAAGAACCCCAACACTCCACAGTCCCAGCTGAACACCTGTATGTCCACAGGATGTTTTGTCTGTCCCACTCTTCATTCCTTTTGGGTTGGAATTGTGCAATTGCACTTTCTTCCTCCTCTAGAAGTGCCACAAGTGAGCCAAACCTGGCGAGTGGGCTGTTGTTCCTAAGGCAGTGCAGTCTGGAGTTGGTGAATGAAGAATTGACCTTCTCCACTTCCAAACCAGAGCAAAAAGCTGTAAGTGGGACTTTGCATTTTTAAGAAACCCCTGACAATTTCAAAGGGAATGCACAGCTCGTTCGCAGGGTGAGAAGGAAGGGCATCTTCTTAATGAGATGGGGATCAGGAGAATCTGGATTCCCAGTCCTGCTTGGAGCTGGCATGGCACAATCAATTTCCTATTGCTTCAACCACAATTTAAAATAAATAAATATTGGAAACAATATTCAAATCTATTCAAAAAGGCTGCTGAGGATCAGTAAGATAGATCCATGCTGTTGGCACACTGACAAAGTAAATAACTGAGTTCTCTTTTACAAAAGATCAGTTACCTCTTAATCCAAAGTTACAGAAGATTTTACACTACACAGCTGAGTTTTGGTTTTATCTTTCATATTTCATCTAGGTTTTTTTCTTTTTTCTTTTCTCTTTTTTTTTTCTTAAAACAGAAAAGATGTCCTAAAAAAGAAATGTCCTTTGCTTCTGGTTCTCATGTGAAGCAGCTCCCTTCCCTCTGGCCCCGGGGCTTGGGGCACTGTCAGCACCTGCTGCTTCAGCCACTGCTTCTGCTGGCATTGAGAGCAACAACCAAACTGTGGCTGATCCTGAGGGAGCAGCAGCAGGGCCTGGAGCTGATCCCTGAGTCTGGGGCAGGGCTGGACAAATGACCCCAAAACAGCAGCAGCAGCAGCAGCAAATGGAGCTGACTTTGAGCACAGCCCCTGCCACTCTTGCCTCCTGTTTGCAGTGGTGTCACAGCAGCCTGAGGCACCTGGGAGCCCTCAGTGCCAGCAGGGACTTGAGATGGCAGGCCCTGGGCTCCTGCAGGTTGTGCAAGGAACAGAGCTGGGCACTCCCTGTCCATATGGGGCTTGCAGATGGAAAAGGCTGCTGTGCCCAGGCAGCTCCAAGGGCAGAGAAATGAGGCTCTCGAGCACTTGATCTGGGCAGCAGCCAGCGAGCAGAGGGGGAACAGAGGGCACAGGAAGAGGGACAAAAGCAGTCAAGTGCAGAGACTGGAGAGAGCCAGACCTGGCAGAAGGAACAGCTGCTTCCTTGCACTCTTGAAGAAAGCTCTTGGCTGTTTCAGAGCACTGAAAGGCGTGAAGGGCAGAGAGGAGGTGACATCAAGCAATGCTCCTGTTTTCACACCCTCCCCTCTCAGTGTCCCAGAAGGAATTGGATGAACTGTATTCTTCTCTCTGAGTCGTCTTGTTCAGCATGAGCAGCTTAGCACCAGGAGCTAAAGGGCCTGAAGCCTTAGGCCTCAAGAGCTGACCAAGAGGGAACTTTCTGAGCAAACTAATGCTGCTAACATGGACCAGGCTGAGTGGAGCAGATTCCTGGAGTTCTAGAGTCCTTTCTGTTGGAAAAGACCTCTGAGCTCATCAAGCCCAGCCGTTCACCCAGCACTGCCAGCCCAGCACTAAACCACATCCCTGAAGTGCCAAGGCCTGAACAAGAGGCCTGACTGAGGCCTGAACAACAGGCCTGAGCCAAAGGTGACCTCTCCATGAACCTTCCAACCAAAGGCTATCTTTGTATCCACTCATTAACAAAATATTCATGATCATTAGCATTGTGATAGATGTATCCACTAATTAGTGAAACATGTATTGACTTTTCTGTATTTAGAAGCTAAACAAGGCCATGAAATCCAACATCTGGCCTGGTTTGGGGCTGTATGGTCAAAGTCAACTCCCTTGGTTCCTCCTTGAGCCCTGGCCAGGCTTTGGGAGAATCCAAGAGGAGAATGAATCCAGATGTTCCTGCACTGGAAGTGCTGTCAGTTTGTTTGTTCAGCACTCTCCAAGCTGGGCTCTCTCCCAGCGAGGATGGAAGCCTCACCTGTGGCTGGACACAGCTGCAGGAATTCCCAGTGTCCAGAGTGGCTCTGCAGTCCTTGGCTGTGACAGCTTCCCCAGCTGATATGTGGGTCTGGGTGATGGTAAAGTCTGAGGCTAACTGGTGATGGATCTTTCTTAGTCACTACAGGCAATCTTTGGTTGGAATGATTGGGTGCATTGCTGAGCTTCTCCTGTTGTGATTCTTTGCTGCTGTGAACTATAGGAAATTGCACTGATTCCTTCAGTTGGTGTCTGTGTCTTTGGTGCTGGCCCTGCCCACTGGCAAAACAAAATTGGCATAGTCTGTCCAGATCACAGCAAAATGTCACTTTTTAAATATAAATGTAAGGAATTGATCCCATCCAAGATTCCTGGTTGGGAAGACCTTCCCTATAGTTGGCTGGCTCTGGAGTGGGCTGAGATCAGAGCACTGTGTGAGCAATGGGGAAGTTGGTTAAAAGCAGCTGATCTGCTGGATGTATTAAAATGCATCCAAAATTGCATATGGAAAAAGGAAAAGAACTTGTGGGTTTGGGAAGATGAGGATAAATTTTGTTAACAGTATATTGTATAAAGCACCAACAGAAGGAACAATTGTGTTTGGAATGCTCCCACATGGAGCAACAGAAGTTTTTAATCTCGAGCTCAGATTTCTTTGTGCAAGTGAAATAATATAATAATATAATTAATAAATATATGTATCATAAAAATTATTTGTAAAAATATAATTAAAATATCTATGTATGCATATATATAGATACAAACTAAATAATAATGTGAAATAATGCTGACAATATTAATTTGTTACCTTTTGCTTCTCAGGAATGTAACACTAAATACCTTACAGAAAATGTTTGGCCAGGACCTGAACATCAGTGGGAAAATTGGCGAGTTTGTGTATAATGAATAAAGGAGGATGGGATGAAATTGGCTATTTTTATAGGGTTTGCTGATACTATGATATGGAATGCTTTTTCTGTTACTGTGAGAAATAAAGTGATTAAGGCTGCTGGGTTTTTCATATACCAATCTATCCACAAGCTGTAGGATTTGTGGAACGGATGGAGGGTTTGTTAAAAGAGCAGATGAAAAAATGAGGAGATGGGAACCTGTCCTGATGGAGAACCCCTTACAGGTCCTCTCCAGAAGCTGCATGGCTGGACCTTTATGCATTAGATTTAATGAGGATAAATCAGAAGCAAATGAGAGTTATCAATACCAGAACAGGAATTCAGATTCCTCCAGGACACTTTGGTTTGATAACTGCTCACTAAAGCTTGGCCTTCCAAAGTGTTCATGTCATGGGAGGAGAAATCGATAAAAATAATCAAGAAGAAATTAAATTCTGGTTAACAACAGTGAACAAGATTTGATTATGCAACCCCATGACAGGGTAGGACAATTGCTGATAATACAGTTTTAAAAACAATTGTGAAAAAAAGGAGATACACCTCAAATCTGTACTGCTTGTGGAGATAAAGGGTTTGGATCCACCACTCCTAATAATGTAGCTAAGTTGTGGGTCCAGAGGCCAAATGGCCCTCCTGAGCCAACTAAAGGAACAGCTCTGGGGAAAGATAATGCAGTTTGAATCCTGAAACCTGGGCAGGAACAATGGGAATATGTCCCTGCAGCCAAGTGTTCTATGGGAGAACAAGTAGATGTTATAGGATGTTGTTTGACAGATCCTGCCAGACCAAATCTCCCTGTTTGCCCCAACGTTCCCTTTGGAAAATGCTCTGATCCACAGGGCTCCATGTGAAGGCTGATGTGACCCTGAGTGCCTTCCACAGGAATTCCAGCCAGGAGCCTGGAGCACCTCAAGGACTGGGACCTGGCAGCTCTCCAGCCGAAGGGGAAAGGACCCCACCAAGCCTTGTTACCCACAGACACCACAGTGAAGCTGAACAGCAAAGGACCTTGGGGGCATTATTGTGGAATTAAAAAGGAGCCAGCTCCATGGACAATGGAATTATTCTTCCTGAATGAGATTGAGGAAAAAGAATGAATAACCTTGTCACTGAAGTATTGCTTATGTCTGTAAGTTGTATCTTGATAGTCAACCAGAATCTTTGTTTGCTAGAATCACCTCTGGAGTTTCACCAAGGGATTAGTCATGAAAATACTTATGAAAATATAAAGGTCAAAGTAGCCAAAGTATTCAGTGTAACTAATTGCTGGGTCTGTTCTCAACTAATGTTGGGAGGAACAGGATTCCCTTGGAGGGCCCATGCTACAGGGTGGCAGAACTCTGTCAATGGACTCTGACTTGTAACAGAGACAATGAAGGGATAATTAAAAAAAACTGTACTGTGGAAAAAAGGAATACATTTATCAATTTTAGAGGATTCACTAGGATTTGCCTTCAGGAGAAACCTACCTTGTTATAGCTAGAGGCCAGAATGTGAAAGGATTTCTGTGCTTGAACATCACTCACAATGTCAATAGAGCTTGGGGTGCTGGAGCTGCTCAGGGTCAGTGTTACACCACTCTCAGCTGCAGTGCCACCCTTTTGGCTACTTTGGCAACCACAGGGAAGAGTTAGGGTCAAGGGAACATTTTCCACCCAAAGAGTGCCTTTGATTTCAGAAAGCCAAAGATTCTGGTTCACCCTGTGTCCCATGTGCACTGCCTTGTCCTATGGAGTTTATGTTAATGAGCTAATTTGATTATGAGAAGAAGTAGAAAATTGTAATGTTAAAATACTGAATAGCTCATCCTATGAGCTCCAACAAACACCAGTGGGGCTCTGCAGAACTCCATGGCCTTGGATTATCTGCTTTCTGTCCAGGGAGGAACTTGTGCTATTCTAGGACAGGAATGATGCACTTGTGTCAGTGATGGGTTTGAGTTCAACAGTCAGGAATCACCTTGATAGGAAGAGCAGTAGAAGAGTGGCAGAAAGAAGAAAATTCTCCCTGGTGGGATTGACTTCATGGCTGTCAAATTGGAGGCTGCTGTGAAATGCATTTGTGGCAGTGACTGTAATCATTGCAGTGTGTGCACTTGGTGTGTTATGAGTCCATGTTAGAGTTGTTGTGACACTTTGTGCTAAAAAATGGAGCACTGAGACTTGTCTGAAAAGAGACACAGTCTCAGTAAAAAGGGGGATTTGATAAATAACATAGAGAATAGGAACTATTTAGGCATGTTTTAAAAGGAATGCAAAGTATAGATCTGAGTAATGAACTTGAACAGGACTTAATTGAAAACAAGTGGTGATGCCTTTATGCCTAATACCTAAATCTATTCTAAAAGAGTATTATTGAAAGAATTCTGATGAAGGTTGTAGTTCATCTGTCAGTCAAAGGACCCATTGAAGGACTAAGGCCTGAACAGTCCTTTACTGAGGCCTGAGCAATACTGACCTCTTGACGAACCTTCCAGTCAATGGTTATATTTGTATCTGCTCATTAATGAAACATTATTACCAAAATGATCTATGTATCTGTGCATTGGTGAAACATAGATTTACCTTTTTGTATTTAGAAGCCAGACAAAGCCCCATCTGTCTTTGTTGGGGCTGCACTATGAAAGAAATCTCCCTTGGTTCCTCCTTGAGCCCTGGCCAGGCTCTGGGAGAATCCAAGAGGAGAATGAATCCAGATGTTCCTGCACTGGAAGTGCTGTCAGTTTGTTTGTTCAGCACTCTCCAAGCTGGGCTCTCTCCCAGCGAGGTTGGAAGCCTCACCTGTGGCTGGACACAGCTGCAGGAATTGCCAGTGTCCAGAGTGGCTCTGCAGTCCTTGGCTGTGACAGCTTCCCCAGCTGATGTGTGGGGCTGGGTGATGGTAAAGTCTGAGGGTAACTGGTGATGGATCTTTCTAAATCCCTTCAGGCAATCTTTGGTAGTGCTGACTGGGTGCTTTGTCCATCTTATCCTTTTATGATTCTTTGCTAATGAATCTGTGCATTGCTGAGCTTCTCCTTTTGTAATTCTTTGCAGTTTTGTGTTATAATAAATTACACCTCAGTTGGTGTCTCTGTTGTTGGTACTGACACTGCCCAGCAGCAAAACAGACACTGAGGGCCCCATAGAACCAAAGGGGCATTGTGACACTGCAGGGCCTCGTGTAACCCAGGGGACCATGGTGACACTTTGGGGCTTAAAGGAACCAAGGTGCCATTGTGCCATTGGGCCCCATGAAGATAAGGAGATCATTGTGACATTGCAAGGCCTCATGAACCAAGGTGCCATTGTGACATCATGGGGCCCTAACCAGCCAAGGGACACTGTGACACTGTGGAGAACCATGGAACCAAGGAGAGCATTGTGACATTTTGGGGCTTCGTGCAACCAAGGGTCCACTGTGATACTGCAGATCCAAGGAGACCTTTCTGGGGTCCTTCTGGGCCCTATGGAAACAAGGGCCATTGTGACACTGCAGGGCCTTCAGGAACCACGGAGACCATTTGGACACTTCAGGGCCTCGTGGAATTGAGGGGACATTGTGACACTCTGGGGGCCCATGGAATAAGGGAGATCATTGTGACACTCTGGGGCTCCATGGAACCATTGTGACACTGCAGGGACTTGTATAACCAAGGGTCCATTGTTTTCCCCTCCCTGGCACTGCCCAGTCCAGCCTCTCCCTACCTCTGCCCCAGCCCAGCAGAGCAGCCCAGTCCTATCTGGCCCTGCAGCAAGAATGGGAAACAATGGAGGTCAGGGACAGTGACTCTGTGTCTGGAATGCTCAGGAGATCCTCAGCTCTGGCATCTCCTGCAGCCCCAGGACAGCCCCACTGCCCAGGACAGCAGCAGAGAGTTTGCCCCGGGGCTCCTCAGGCAGCTCCTGCTGCCCCAGCTCTTGCCAGGACTCCTGTGCACACACACAAGGGCTCCTGCTCTTCTCCTGGCACATCCCAGCTGCCCACAGAGCCTTTCCCAGGGGATCACGGCTGTGCTGGCCTGAGCAGCCATTGCTGCAGCCCCTGCCCTGCTCCCCACAGCCCCACAGAGCTGGGGGTGCTGCTCTGCAGAGCACGGGGGCTGTGCTGCCTGGGGCCATGGGCTGCCTCTGCTGGGCTCTGCTGCTCCAGCTGGGACACACAGGCAGCTGATGGTGCTCCCTGCACTCAGCCCTCCCACACGAGCTCTGCTGGGGCCATGGAGGCTGCTCAGAGCTGCCTGCCTTGTTCCAGGCCTGCCAGATGGCCTTGGGGCTGCCTTGGATCGTCCTCTGGAAGTTCCCTGAGGCTCAGAGGAGGCACTGCCCACACTCCTTTCCCTGTCCCTGCTGTGTCCCCAGGGGCTGCAGAGCTCTCATGGGTCACAGCAGACATTCAGTCCTTTATCTCTGGGTGACTCTGATGCCTGGAACAGGCTACCTGAAACAGAGGCCAAAACAATTAGGTGTATATAAAGCAGACAAATTTATTCAAGGCCTTCAAGGTGCATTTGGGCTAAGTCTCCCTCAGGGACTACACCCAAAATGGACACCAGGTCAGAAGCTCTTCACCTTTTATAAGTTTTTTCATATTAGCATATTGGTCCCTAATTCTCTAATCACACCTTCAGGTGATGACACTGACCACCCCAGGCCTGCTCCCCCCTTTCCACCATTGTTTAGATATTTTCTGGCCCTGGGGTAATTAATATGTCCTTGAATCTCTGTCCCAAAAGCTTTGTTTTGGTTAAATGTGTTGGGAACAGAGGTTTTCAGCATTCTGTAAGAGCACAGAACTACACCAAGTTACAGACATTTGAAGAGAAAAAACCCCCAAAATTATTAAGGCATCATTGTGACCCCAGGGATATCCCAGACCATGTCACTTCATGCTCAGGATATGCAGTGGGGGGAAGAAGGAGGAAGGGGGAACATTTGGGAGGATGCCTTTTGTCTTCCCAAGTCACTGTTCTGTGGGATGGAGCCCTGCTCTCCTGGAGGTGCTGAACAGCTGCCCAGCCCTGGGAAGGGCTGAAGGAATTCCTTCTTTTGCTTTGCTCATGTGGTGCCTTTTGCTTTATCTGTTAAAGTGCCTTGATCTCAATCCACTCCAGTTTTTACCCTCCCAACTCTCTCCCTGATCCCACTGGTGGGGAGTGACCGAGGGGCTGTGAGGTGCTGCCTGGGTTGAACCAAGACACCAACTGTCTGTGCTTTGCTTTGCAATGTTTCAGAGCAAGTGTGTGTTTTATTCACCTCAAGGAGTGCAACAAAAGTTTCCCAACAGCTTCTAAGAGATAGAAATGCCAAACATATTTAAAGGGTTTGTGGATAACTTTAAAAACATGCATGACAATGAGCCTGGAAATCACAGATGTTTATTTACTCAATGCTTAATGGGTACTCAATTTACTTAAGCATTCACTCAATGCTGAAGAGAGCTCCTGTGATTTTCTGTGAAAAAACATTCAGGGATCCCTTAGAGAGCTCTGTTCTTCCTAATTTGCTTCACTGGGTTCTTCTTCTACTTTCACATGTTTATAATTTGAAAATTATAAAATATATGTTGTCTTTTGGAGAGGTAAATCCAACTAATTTTCCATTCTGACTTTCAAGAAATTTCAGTGTCAGAGTGTGTGAATGACAGTAAATTCACTGTCATTCAAATATCCTGAAGAATTATTTTTTAAATTAATACTGGAGGCTGTCACATGCAGCCTCATTCAGAGTCGTCATTGGTAGATGGCAGATATTAAATCCTTGTATTGAAAGATTTTAGGATCCCACTATTACATTTTAGAGGAATCTGTTCCAGAGTCATGGCAAAATTCTAACAGATGAAACACATCAAATTTTATCCTTTGGATCTCTAAGCAGGATGGAATTGACTTCTCCACGCTGATGTGAAATGTTTCACAGTAGTTTGTAGAACCAGAGAATCGTGGAACCCCAGAATGGTTTGGCTTGGGAGGGACCTTGAAGCCCATCCAGTGCCACCCCCTGCCATGGGCAGGGACACCTTCCACTATCCCAGGCTGCTCCAAGCCCCAGTGTCCAACCTGGCCTTGGACACTTGCAGGGATCCAGGGGCAGCCACAGCTTCTCTGGGCACCCTGTGCCAGGGCCTCCCCACCCTCCCAGGGAACAAGTCCTTCCCAAGAGCCCATCCAAACCCTCCAAAATGGGAGTATTCACCATCACTTCCTCTTGCAACTTCCCAGTTTCAAATGGAGCTGTGTGAACGTTTCAGCCTTTTTTGAAATTGTATTCCAACAGCTCATCTCTGGAGTTCTTTCCTTTGCCTCCTGAACCATGGGAGTTCTCCTCTGTTTTATTCAGCATTCTAAAGGGGCAAATGATGGAATTCTCAACTCTGCTGGAATGAAAACCTTTTTCCCAATGAGCCCAGTATTTGCACACCAAAGTTCTTGACCCTAAACTTGGGCTTGCACATGTTCCATGTGCAAGAGCCTCTGTATTTTTCAGTGGGGCTTCTATCCTGATTTGAGAAAGGAATTCTCTGCTGAGTGTGCAATTATCAGTGTTAATAGACACCAGAAAATTATTTTTTTGATAGAAAAAGGATTTTTTTGAATAGTTTCCACAATAATTTCTACCTTGTAATTATTTACAAACAAATTTCAGCCTGCAGCGATGCCTTCTACAACTTTACAGCTGTGCATGATGTGCAAACACAGTTTTTAAAGCTGTGGCACATGCACTGATTGCTTTTGCAGTCCCTGATGTGTCCCTGCGAGAGGCTGTGTGACAGCTCTGTCACCGCCCTCTTTGCACACTGCTGTCCCAGCCGGTTCCAGCCGGTTTGCAGCTGGTTCCGAGCCCCCCTAGCCCGCCGCTGTCCTGGGGCTGCTGGGGAGTGGCCCGTGGGGACAGCAGCGCCTTGCAGGCTCCTTTGTGACGTGTGGCTGCGTGTGCCCAGAGCCCACTGTGACACCTGGGGACACGGCGTGAGCAGGAGGCTATAAAAGGGCACCGAGAGCCCGGGGGTGCTACTGCCAGGAGAGAGAGCTGCTCTGTCAGGAGACAGCATCTCCCGCAGAAGCGAAGTGTCACAGTGTGACGGAGATGGCGACAAGCGAGAAGAGCACCGTGGGCGTCCAGCCCGAGAAGAAGTGGCTGCGATTCCCTGGGAGCCAGAAGGTGAGGGATGCGCTCGGGCTTGGGGCCAGGCTTGCGGGCACGGAGGGAGCTGCTGTGCCAGGGGGGCCGTTTGCACCGCAGAGGGCCAGCTGGTCCTCATCCTTCTCCTGCTCCGTGCAGCTGTCCAACTGCGAGTCACGGGCAGCCCCGCAGGAAGCTGAGGAGCACCGTGACTCCTGTGCTGCCTCTGTGGCGCAGGCGGCAGCAGCAGAGAGCCGGGCAGCCCCGCACAGCCCCAGGGGCCGCGGCCAGGCTCTGCTGCGCTCGCTGCGGCGCGGCTCCCGTGCCATCCTGAGCGGGATGGCGGCTGTGATCCGGCGACGCGGCCAGCAGCCGGGGACACGGCGGCCCCCGCATCAGGGCACGGGGACAGGGACGGCAGCAGCAGCCCCCGCACTGGGGCCGGAGAGCCGGGCAGCTGCCCCGCACAGCCCCTGCTGCCCACCCAGCCCGGAGCCCGGCCAGCTGGAAGCTCTGGGTGGGCAGGGGGCAGGGGCAGCAGCAGGGGCTGTGCTGACAGAATTAGGGATTGAAGAGAAGTCCTGCGTCATCCTGGATGAAGACTGGCAAGGGGAACATGAATGAGACCCAAGCTGCAGAAGTGGAGAAGAGAGGCCTCCTGTGAGGCCCCATGAGGCATGGGCAGAGCACAGGAACCTTCATCCATGAACAGCCACAGGCCAAGGCCCAGCTCTGCCCAGCAGAGCCCCTCACAGCAGGGAAAAGGCCTCAACTCCATACCCAGTTATGCACCAGTGCCCACCAAGCCCCTTGCCCAGCCAGCTGGAAGATCTCCCTGGGCAGGGGACAGGGGCAGAAGCAGAGCCATGCCTGTCAGAGGCACCAACCACAGAGGGATCCAGCTCTGAGGAGCTCAGGTCTGTGTGCAGTTTGCCAGGGCTGTCCACAGAGTGGGCAGAGATCACACACCTGAGCTGGAGCACTGAGGAGGAGAGAGCCTCAGGGTCCCTCCCAGCTGAGGCATGGCCTGAAGATGAAGAGCTGAGCAGCAGGTCTGAGGAAGAGAGTGGCTCAGGCTCCTTGCCATGTTGGTCATGGGCTGAAGACACAGCTGATCTGGAGCAGTGAGGCAGAGAGTGGCTCAGGGTCTGTCCCATTAGAGGCCTGGGCCGAAGACAGAGACCTGAGTGGGAACGCTGACAAGGACAGTGGCTCTGTGTCCCTCCCAAGTGACTTGTGGCCACAATGCAGCCACCCAGCCTGGAGGATAGAGGATGACAGACAGTGCCTCAGGGTCCCTCCTACAGGACATTCCAGATGGCACTTGAGGACAGCAATTCCTAGAGTGGCACAGGTTGTTTGGGCATCCCTCACAGCTCTTGGCATGCAACTGGCAGGCTTGGGATGGAGAGGTTCCCTTCCCTAAAAAATCTGGTTCAAAGGCACCTTCTCCACTCTGGCAAGGCCCCAGTCAAAGAACCTGCTTCTCTTCTTTGTGACATGGATGTGACCAGGAAACAAGACGTGCCAAAGCAAGTCAGGGTTCTGGTCTGAGTAACCAAACCCTGACATTGACTGTGACATTTCCAATGACCTGGACAAGACCATTGAAGGCACCCTCAGTCATTCTGCAGATGCCACCAAGTTGGGTGGCAATGTCCATCTGCTGCAGGGCCAGGAGGCTTAAGACTGAGGTGCCATTGTACTTGCTACCTCAAGAATTTGAGGAGCAAAAGTAAGAGAATTTATTAGACTTAAATTCTGTAGGTTAAAATAGGACTAGATGTTAGTAGAGCTCACTTCTAGAATCAAGGTTAATTGGATAAAGGCCCTCTCATGCCCTCTTTTCCTGTTTAATTAAGAAACAAAAAAATTAATAATTATTAATAAAAATTAATAACTAACTAAATTCATTAAAATTAAACCCTAATAACTGAATTAACTAAATTAATTAATTAAACAAGGTAAAGAGTTCTGAAGGTTTAAACTAGACATTAGTTGGGAAAGAAAACTGCTAGGTAGCTCTTTTTTTTCTAATAGATAATATTATTTAGCATTTGGCCTGGAATATGTTCCTCTGGAATATGTTCCTCAGGCAGCTGAGCTGTAGCTCTTGCTCAGTCAGAACAGGTTCCAACAGATGCTTTCATTGAAATAAAATGATGGAATTGACAAATCAGAAGTGCTTGTTGTTTTCATTTTGCTGTAGTCATTGATTTGGGGGAAACTGCTGAAGGCCAAAGCCTTTTGGTCTCTGGGGCGTTGCAGTGTGTGCTGTGTGGGGCAGAGGAGAAAGGCGCTGCCTGGGGCGGGAGGGATGCAGGGACACCAAGTGCTTGTGACTTGTGCCACAAGGCCTTGTCTGATGCAAAAGCTCCTTTTCTTGCGTCCACTTCTCCTCCTAGAGAGCTGCCCTGGTGCAGAGATCATTCTGTAGGATCTCTGCAGGGAGCAGAGCTCTCAGCCATGCCAAGGACATTTTCCAGAACTCTCTGTTCTGCAGGCCAGCAGCTGCCAGGCTGTTTTGTGGAACTCGTTGTGAGGCACACGGGGATTTTCCTGCCAGGACATTGGATCCCACTGGCTGTGTCAGGTGCCTGCAGAGGTGCTGCAGCACTCAAATGCATTTGCAAATGCAGCTTTTGCAGCCTGGCTGAAAATCTCCTGAGACAAGGAGCCTGAGGGGACACGTGCTTGGCCACACACATTGTGCAGCTGAAAGCTCCAGGATGCCACAATGTGCCACGCTGGACACTGCCTGGCATTGGTGACAAGGGGGGAACCAGGGCGTGGTGAGCAACATGACTCACTCCCCGGCTTGTGAAAAACAACTATTTACTAATTAACAGCCAAAGAATGGAAGCTCATTATTTCTCGTGCCAAGGCAGAGGAAACAGCACACTCGATGCTGGGCGCTCTCCCTCGCACATCCCAAAGGGCAGAGGACCAGGGGCAAAGCACTGGGTCACTCTTATACCCTCGCTTATTACACCCCATTGGTCCATTTGGGATCCTTTGTCTCATTGGCTCGTTTGTCCAAATGTGATTGGCTCGTTTCTCTGGTGCATTCCTGTCCAATCACGGTCTAGGTCTCTCCTGGTTGGTTCTCGTCAGATCCAATCCGCGTTCTTGATGACATCACCCTCTTCTGTTGGGATATTCTAGAAACATCTTCCTTTATATGGGAGCTTTCATGCACATTCATTTAATGGGTGTGTTTAAATGTTACACTTAGTACAGCATCTTGCCGCCTAGTAACTCCAACATAAGTAATATAAGGAACTTAACTTTATAATTAACTTTATGAACTCATTAACATATTACTAACTCATGGATATAATTAACTTCAGTGAACTTAAACTCATTTATAGCAGTCCCCCCTCTCATCCTTTGATCAGGCTTTTGCCTGCATCAAGGAAAAGTCACACCAGATGATGAGCCCTTAGTTCCCATATGAACTTCTCAGTTTCTGGTATTTTTCATCTATTTCTTTAGCAGTTTCATTGATTCCCTCTTCCCAATTCTCTTTCATTACCATCAATTTTTCTTGGGTCATCTTTTCTAGGGCGTTTTGGGTAATACTTGTTATCATCCATATCATGCAGGGGATTACACATGGGAGAAAAATAATACTTGTTAAAGCACACAGACCAATAAACACTGTTCTTTTTATCCACCCCCCATTAAAGAAATTTTCCCACTAATTTGCTTTAAAAAGGGGTGTCCACTTTTGGATGGGCACATGTGCTAGTTGGCAGATGTTATGAGTGATATTCTTAATAGTTTCCCTGTGGTCATCAATGTCCATGCAACATTCTGGTGAGTTAAATTTTCCACACACTCCACCCTCTTCTGCCAGGAGATAATCTAGGGCTAATCTATTCTGATTTATCGCCACCCTCATTTGGTTTTGCTGTGCTGTTATAAGGTCTATTGCCAGGGTGGTTTGATTTGTTATGATTTTGAGGGCTGCTGGTAATCTGATAATGCGGTTCAACATATAAATAGGGGTTCTGTACCCCCAAGAACCATCTTGGGCCCAAGTGGCCCATAAGTACTGATGATTCTTTCTGGGGTCCATTGGTCATCTGCCCACTTCTGAGTTCCCCCTATTAAATCTCTTTTTTGTCATTCTAGTTAATCATAAAGTAGGACTCCCAACTCTCGTCCTAGGATCCAGGGTAATAGAAAGAAAGAAGGTCTAATCACTCCTAATGCACAACTTCCTGACCAATTTTGAGGTAAGGTAGCAGAAGCAGTATCCCCAGGTAACCAGAATAAACCTTTTGGAGCTTCCCAAAAGTTGTAATCTTCCCTTTTTATCTCTTCCCAAAATTTTGAAGTTCCTGGGACATCTAGGAATGGATTCACTTCTTTTCTGATGCATTCATATAATCCTTCGTGATTTATGTACACACACCCCATCTTTCCTCCTTCTCTAGACCAGCACAGGTTAGGGGCTTTCGGTATCCACCGGGTATGGCTGCCATCTGTAACTAGGTAACATTTGCACGATAATTGGCCAACCTCTGTGCCATGCTTTGGTCCTTTTCTCCATATACACTCTTCACCAACGGTTTTGGCTTGTAATTTCCATTGTCCCCATCGACTTCTTGCAGCTAATACATCTCTTTCCATTTTCATCCACTTTAAAACATCTCTCACCCTTAAACTTATACCCTCCCATGGCCACATTTCAGTCATCTTGGTACCTCCGCAAATCCAGCAACTGGACACATTAAACTCTTTGCTTATTCTCTCTACCATGTAAAGAAATAGATTTTCCCATATGGTATCATGCCTTCTTCTTCAACATCCCACACTCCTTTTTTTAGCTCTCTCTACGTGATTCAGTCTTCCACATTTCTACTTTTTGACAACCCTTCCTCCAGATCGCGCTCGAAACAAATCCATTCTTCTTTTATAGGGCATTCTCCATCCAATTTTTGTTTGAAACTCCCTATGTTTTTGGCTAGCCAACACATTTGTCCTTCTTCTTCTCCAGTTCGTAATTCAGGAAGATTGATACACTCAGTGTTCAGATATGTATGTATCCTTACAAGTGACTTTGTAACATGCCTTGCATACAAGGGATAATAGCACTTGTCACAGCTTCCCAGGAGGTGGATACTCAATACCCAAGCTAGCCACAGGGGTCTGGCACAGGATACCCTCCCAGCCCTCACACCTATGGGGGCTCCTCCCAAGGTGGGGATGGTTCGTCTGGCAAAGGCAGAGCCTGACGCAGTCTTGCCCCCTCCATGCTTTCTCTTTACCTGGGTGTGGTATCTTCCTTCAGGACTCATCTTCTCCTTTTCCTGAAACCAGGTTCTTCACAATTGTTTAGGGTCTAATTGTCCAGATACATGGGGAATACTCTACACTTTTCACTTTTGGTGGCACTTAAGAAAAACACCAGAACCGTGAAATTATTATAATTAACAAGATAAACTGGGAACATTGCAATAATTGACTGAACTCGTATGGTTAATTCTTATAATAGAATCTCACAAGCAGTTTTTAAGCATAGAAACTTGATAGAGGTCAGTGGTGGTCACAGGGTGGTCAATTCCTTAGGTCTTTTCCGCAGGGTCAGCTTCAGACCTCCTGTCTGTCCAGTGACTGACCACTCAGTGGGAGCTGGAACTGGCCTTTCACTCGGGTGATGTGACTCCAACCCCTCTCTTTGGTTCGGACTGTGGTGTTTGTCATAGGAACCTGAAAAGGACCTTTATCTTTAGTAGTTAGCGGTGTATCCCTCCAGACTTTGATTAAAACCCAGTCACCCGGCTCGATTTTATGGATCTTAAAGTCTATGGGAGTAGTTTGGGGCAGATATCCTCACTTCATTAGATCTTCCAGAGTGATGGCAATTGTCTGAAGATAGTTTTTGGTGATATTCTCTCCTTCAGCATATCCACCTGTGCTAAAAGGGGTAGTCAAATAAGGCAGCCTGAACATAGCCTCATAGGGGGAAACTCCCAAGTCAGCCTGTGGTCTGGCTCTAATCCTTAACAGGGCTAGTGGAATGCATTTTAACCAATTCATTTGTGTCTCTTCCATTAATTTTGTTATGGTGTTCTTAAGTGTTTGATTCACCTGCTACACTTTCCCTGAGTTCTGGGGATGCCATAGTGTATGAAGATGCCACTTTACCCCCAAAGTTTCCATTCTCTGGTGTAAAACCTTTGAGGTGAAATGAGGACCTGGGTCTGAGTCAGTGGTATTGAGCACCTCATACCTAGGTATGCCATTCAGCATCAGAGACACCTTTGCCTTGCTTGTCCCCAACTGCCATCACTGCCTGCAGTGTTCTGCTCTAACTGCAACCTGGGGACACTTTCTCAGTCATGTCCCTCACAGGAATTTATTTAAAGTACAAGGAACTTCAGTGTTCCTATTTAAGGTTTTCTTCTTGAGAAGTTTTTTGCACACACCCTGAGCGACTGAGTCTGATGCAAACAGCACCAAAGCCCCACGAGGGTCATTCAAGTCCCTGTGCTGCTGCTGTGCTGCTGAGCTGGGCTGGGCTCCTGGCACAGAGGAGCTCCTGGCAAGCCGCAGCGCTGCAGAGAGACAGCTCTGCCCAGGAGCAGCTCCTGTGCACAGCCCAGCAGGGCTGGGGCACTGCCAGGCCATCTCAGGGACACCAGCAGGGCACACCCAGAGCTCACAGGTGCTCAGCATTAGCAGGGGCTGTGCCATGGCCCAGAGGGGGCTGTGTCATAGCCATGGGCACCTCTGGGGCTGTGTCAGAGAGCCACAGAGCAGCTGTGATGTCAGAAAGCAGCTGTATGACATCACAGACTGGGTTGTGTGAGGTCATGGAGCACCTATGGCATCATAGAGGGGACTGTGTGACATCACAGAGCAGGCTGTGACATCACAGTTCAGTGATGTGCCATCAGAGCTCACTGTGACATCAGAGAGTGTGTTGTGTGAGGGCACAGATTGGGCTATGACATCACAGAGTTGGGTGTGTGAGGTCATGGAGAAGCTATGGCATCATAGAGGGGACTGTGTGACATCACAGGGCAGGCTGTGACATCACAGTGTGGCTGCATGACATCCCAGGTAGGCTGTGAGATCACGGATGGCTTTGTCATCACAGAGTGCATTGAGACATCACAGAGCAGGCTGCGACATCATAGACTGGGCTGTGAAACCACAGGTTGGTTGTGTGACATCATAGAGCAGGCTGTGACACAGAGTGGGCTGTGACATCACAAAGGGGGCTGTGCAGTTGCAAAGAAGACTCTGCCATCATGGAGGGTGGCTCTGTCTGACATCAGAGAGCAGAAACTGACATCACAATTTGGCTTTGTGACATCATGGAGCAGGCTGTGCAATGTCATAGAGCAGGCTGTGAAATCACAGACTGGGTTTTGATATCACAGGGTGGCTGTGTGACATCACAGGGTAGCTATATGACATCACTGGGGAAGTCACTCTGCCCCAGGCCCCCTCACAGTTCCCCCAGACAAGTCCAACGCTGCTCGTGCACAGCAGGGTCCCCTGTCCCCCCAGGTCCCCCCTGACCCCAGTGCCACAGCCTCCCCCAGAGGATGTTCCACGAGATCGACCCCCAGAGCCTGACATGGGGACAGGGGGGACAGGGCCCTGGGGGGTGGGACAGGGGGACAGGGACCCCCCGGCAGTGTCCCTGTGTCCCCTAGGGCGAGAGCCTGGCCCAGGGCTCCTTCACCCTGTTACAAATGAGGACTTGAGAGCAATTAAAAATCCCCAGCAAGGGATCAGCAAACACCGGATTTAATATTAAGTGACAGCACAGCAACCTTCCATGGCAAGAGTCACTCTGCTTCTGACTGCACAGTTCAGGCACACCAAGGGAAAAAAGCAACAAGAGAACCAAAGAAAATCCAGGCAATGAACTGAGAACTCTGTGTGTGTGTCTATGTGTGTGTGTGTGTGTGTGACACAAAAGGACAGTGAGGGCAAGGATAAAAGGAATACGGTCTAAAAACTTAACAGCCCTCAGATTTAACAGAAGTTGACTTCTACCTTAACCTGAACTTATACCTTAAACTCAACAACTTAGCAAAAGAACAACCCCTAGCAGCATTTCACTTAGCTCATACCTTATGACTGAACCTCACTTACAGGCCTAACTCACTCAGATATCCAAGGCACTTCAACACCTCCCAGAGCAGCATTTCTCCCCCATTTCCAGAGCACAGGCACACGTGTGTGCACACAGACAGCAAGAGGCAGTGCCAGGGAGCTGTCAGAAATTGCCCTGGAGGGCAGGGAAATGCTCACTGCGGATGCTTTTGCATCTCCCCAGCAGGCGAAGGGTTGAGCCTGGAGGAGTGGGGGGATCGGCCCAGGGTCCCTCGTTGTTCGGGGATGCCCCGAGTGCAGCAAACGGGAGAGTTCCCGGCTCGGAGAGGCCCCACTCAGAGGGAGCTTACTGCTCCAGGAGAGCTCCAAGGGGCTCCTTTTGGAGCCCTGTTGATAGGGCCCCAAGAGATGGGCTTTAGTCACAGCAATGTTTCATCCTGGCTGCACTTCGCATCAACAGCTTTCTCTGACACTGTGAGAACAGGGATGTTGTGCCACTGAGGGGAGAAAAACAGTTCCCAAGGCTGCTCCTAAAGAAAGCAGGAGCTGGTTGGACAGCAGCAGTGCCTGAGAGCAGACAGTGTTTGTGATCAGCTGCAGAGGAGCTGAGCCCGGGGGCTGTTGGCCAAGGCTGAGGCCTAAGGAGCATTTCTCAGATCGAAGGGCAGCCTGAGAAGGGGAGGGAGGAATGCACCACGCCAGGGCCTCATGAAACTTAGGAGACCATTGTGACACTGTGGGGCCTTGTGGGACCGAAGGACCATTGTGACACTGCTGAGCCTCATGGAATCATGGAGACCACTGTGACATTGCAGGGCCTCATGGAACCAAGGGGACCATAGTGACTGTGTGTGGCTCCATGGAACCAAGGGACCATTGTGACACTGCAGGGCTTGTGGAACCAAGGGGCAATTTGACACTGCTGGGCCTCATGGAAGCAAAGCGGCCATTGTGACCCTACAGGACCTCATCAAACCTAGAGGCCACTGGGACACTGCAGTGCCTTACAGAACCAAGAGTCCATTGTGACACTGCGGAACCACAGGAGGTCATTGTGACACTGTGAGACCCTGTGGAGCCGAAGGTCCATTGTGACATTGCAAGGCTTCATGGAACCATGGAGAGACCATTAAGAAACATCACAGCCTCATGGAACCAAGGGGCCTTTGTGACAGTACAGGGCCGCATGGAGCCAATGAGACCTTAATGACACTGTGGATCCCCATGGAAACAAGACCACCATTGTGAAACAATGAGGTCTTATGGAATGAAGGAACCTTTTTGGCACTGCGGGGCCTCATGAAACCCAGGTGATGTGACAAAGCAGGGCTGCATGGAACCAAAGCTCCATGGTGACACAGAGTGGCCTCATGGAATCAATGCTTAATTGTGACACTGTGGAACCAAAGAACATTGTAACACTGTGAACCCCCATGGGACCAAGGGGCCATTGTGACACTACAGGGTCCCATAAAACCAAGGGAACATGGCACAGGTCTGCCTGGTTTGGCCTCCCGGGGGCCACCTGACTGCTCCAGCTGACCTTGACATGTTGAGAGTCGCTTCTCATCTGCCACTGAAACACTGGGGCTCTCTGCCTTCCTTCCTGTGGAAAAGAACTGTCCTTCTCCTCCAGGCACCCATGGCCAGAATTGGGATTTCACCAACACATTTCCTTCTATCCAGGGATTGTTCCCATAGGAATACTGCCTTATACTCAGAGTCCACAAACAACTGTAATTCCTTTTAAAAGTCTCGTTGAGAGAGTTGTTTGGGGCCTTACACCTGCACTCACCATTCCACAGCCCACATTCCACTGCTCCCAGGAGAGCCACAAGCACCCTGTGAGGCCACAGACCCCCATTCCCAGGGCATGGGAGTCAGGGCTTGGCTGTCCTGCTTGGCACAGCCCAGGCAGGGCTTTCACAGCCACATTTCACTGTTCATTTCCCACCTGGACCCGGTGGTGCCATCGCATTCTGCTTCCTCAGCCCCAGGGATGTTCTCCTTGTCTGCTCATTGCCCCCACAGTCTCTTGGCAGGGATGGCCTCAGTGGGGGCTGCTGACATCCTCAGCAACTTGGAGGTTGCTCCTGAATTTTACTTCTCCAGAGGCTTGTTCAGACTTCAGATCTTCAGCAATTCAATGCTCGAGGGCTCATAAACGTTCAAAATAGCTTTGCCAGGCTCAGGGCCAGCAGAGAGGCCGGGCAGGGCTAACCATTGCCGGGAACAGGCCCTGAGCCCCGCAGCAGGATGGAGCTGGGGCACAGCCAAACTCACCCGCAAACCTGGGCTGAGCAGCCAGGGCTGGCAATGGCTGGGGACAGAGGCTGCAGCTGACAAATGTCCTGGGCTCCCTCCCTGCTCTGTCCGTGCCACCAAGGGCACAGAGCAGCCTCCTCTCTTGGCCACTTGCCTGTTTTCCATCCCTTCCCCAGGCCCTGGCTCTGCCCCACAAGCCCTGGGCTCAGTCCTCCCCCTGCACGCTCACACAGGCTGAGATGGACACTGATGAGTTTCTCTGCCAGCTTCTCTCAGCCCACCCCAGCTCCCTCCAAGCTCTCCCAGCTGCTCTGAGCTCTCTGAAGTACCAAGGGCAAACATGGCAGTGCTGATAACCAGGGAGACCATGGCCAGGTGAGG
Organism: Lichenostomus cassidix; assembly: GCF_008360975.1. Classification (NCBI taxonomy): domain Eukaryota; kingdom Metazoa; phylum Chordata; class Aves; order Passeriformes; family Meliphagidae; genus Lichenostomus; species Lichenostomus cassidix. The sequence continues at coordinate 2,939,722 of NW_028147635.1, read as the reverse complement.
GAGGCATGTGGAAAAGGCTTTGTGCTGTCCCTGCTCAGAGGGGATCCTCAGCACAGCCCTGAACATCTGCACATAGGAGAAAACAATGAACACAAAACAGCCAGAAGTTATCCAAGCACTAATGACCATGAGCCAAAGCTCCCTGAGGCTGGAGTGTGAACAGGAGAGCTTGAGGATCTGGGGCACTTCACAGAAAAACTGGCCCAGGGCATTGTCCTGGCACAGGGGCAGGGAAAATGTATTGGCTGTGTGCAGCAGAGCAGTGAGAAAGCCACTGGCCCAGGCAGCTGCTGCCATGTGGGCACAAGCTCTGCTGCCCAGGAGGGTCCCACAGTGCAGGGGTTTGCAGATGGACACAGAGCAGTCATAGTACATGATGGTGAGGAGAAAATACTCTGCTGAAATGAAAAAAACAAAAAATAAATAGTTGGGCAACACGTCCTGCATAGGAGATGTCCCTGGTGTCCCAGAGGGAATTGTGCATGCCTTTGGGGACAGTGGTGCAGATGGAGCCCAGGTCAGTGAGGGCCAGGTTGAGCAGGAAGAAGAACATGGGGTGTGCAGGTGGTGGCCGCAGGCTACGGCGCTGATGATGAGGCTGTTGGCCAGGAGGGCAGCCAGGGAGATGCCCAGCAAGAGGCAGAAGTGCAGGAGCTGCAGCTGCTGCATGTCTGCGAATGCCAGGAGGAGGAAGTGGCTGATGGAGCTGCTGTTGGACATTTGCTGTGTCTGGCCATGGGGACCTGTTGACGGAGAAAAGGACAGTGAAAAGTTAGGAGAGGCTGCTTTGGCCCAAAGCTGTGCCATTCCCTGCAGACTGTCCGGCTGGGACTTATCCACCCTTGTTCCTTCTCTGGGAAAACCTTCATCCAGGTTCCTGCCTGAGCTCCACTTGTGCTGTCTGAGTGTGCCATGAGCAGCCAGGCCTGTGCGTGGGGCTCTCGAGGAGCCATCCCTGCCCTGCTGCCCTGGGATTGTGGCCATGGGGCAGAGGGACAAGGCTGAATATTCAGGATTTGTCAGGGGAATCCCTCCTAATGCAAAAAGGCTTGGTAGCATTTTCACTCACAGTTCCACAGGATAGCAGGAGGGAGTTTTAAGGAATGTTTTCCTACCCACACATCATTCCTGGTTCTGAGGTCAGAAATCCCCAGCATTTCTGCTGTACTCAGAGTTTGACACTGAGAGATGTGAGAGGCAAAGGGATTCCCTGTGGCTCAGGGCAAGGTGAGGGGCTGGATGGGCTTGTTCCCAACTGCCCTGGGTTTGCACCTTTGGCTGCAATCAGAGCACAATCACACTCCCCGGTCACCCTGGGAAGAAACCAGACCCTGCTGAGAGCAGAGGGATTACTGAATGTCTCACCCTCTCCAAAGATCTCTCAGCAAGGTCTCAGCCCCTCCTTCTGCCAAGGACACTCACTGTTCCCTTGGCAAACCCAACAGCATTTCCTCACTTGTGGCATCTCTGCACTTCCCTGTGGGGCATTCAGGGAACTCTGAGAGGCTCTGGCACAGATTTTCACCCAGGAAGGAAGCTCAGAGCTTGGAAGGACACAGCAAGGAGATCCCCAGGTGTGCTCATGATGGCATCTCAGGGAGGGAGGCTCAGCTCCTTATCCTTTCCCAGGGACTGCTTTGCCCACAGCCCCACAGGTCACAGGGAAGCTTGGACACCCCATTCCCATGGACACACCTGCCTGGGAGGAATCCCAAGGGCAGTGCCTGCCTCAGCTGCTGCAAAGCCCAGAGCCTCCCTGAGAGCACCAGATAACAGTGACAGTATCAGAGGAATGCAGAAACAAGAGAAGATGTTGTGGTGCTGTGCCTGAGAGGGCAGGGCAGGGACAGCCTGGCACTCAGGACAGTGTTCCCTGTCCCCAGCTGTGCACGGCACCTCCCACACACCAACAGTGCCCTCCTGCCCACAGCATTGCTCTGTTCAGCTCCCTCTCATCATCTCCCTGTGCTGCACATGTTCCTCCTGAGAGGAGCCTTGTCCCTGTCAGTGCTCACAGAGCCCATCCCACCCTCTGTGCACTCGCCCGGCCCTACAGAAACCTGCCTGTCTGCAGGGCCCTGCCTGGGGGAGGCTCTGTGTGCAGGTGGGCAAGGGCAGCTGGCAAGAGCCCTGCTGGGCCCTGCAAAGGTGCTGCTGCTGCTGTCCATGGGCTGAGCAGTGGCTGAAGGCCCTTGAGGAGGCTCCCAGCAGACACACTGAGCACCCAAAGGTACAGAGCAGGAGTTATTGTTCTTTGTGTCTGCAACCCTCGGCCCGGGAGCATCGCCCCCCCGGGACATCCCACAGGTGAGCGGGCAGGGGGAGCTCGGCCCAAATATCTTGGGCGATGCCTGGGGTTCTTTTTGGGAGGGGGGGATTTTTGGATCTTGTAAGACTGCAGCACCTAACTCCAAATATTTTTGTTGGCTGCCCGGTAGGCTTTTTTTGGGGGGTGGGTGGGGGAAGGGGGCGGATTTTTGAATCTCGCAGGACTCCAAATGTGAGTTGCAAATGCCCCTTGGTGGGATATGGGGGAGTCCCCAGCATTTGGGATTTTTAGGGGATCCCAGTGTTGTCTGCTGGGAGGGATGGGATGGGATGGGATGGGATGGGATGGGATGGGATGGGATGGGATGGGATGGGATAGGATGGGGTGGGATAGGATGGGATGAGGCCTGGGAAGGGTTAAATGTGGATTGGGGTGTGGGATGAAGTCTGGGGGAGGGGGATGGGTGGGATGGGGCCTGGGATGAGGCAGCCGAAGGTTGGGGGTGATGAAGCTGGGGGGACCCCACTCCTTAGGGGCTTGTGGGGTATCCAGCAGCTGTGAGGGAGTTTTGGGGACCCCTGATCCTTCGGGGTGGCACTGGCAGTTGGGGACACGTGGCTCCGGCACCTCTGGACCCCACCCGCACTCCCCCTAGGCCCCAGGAGCAGAATTTGGGGAGGGAAGAGGTGGGAACTTGGAACCCCCAAAACCAGTCATAGGGGAGGGGGTGTTGGGATTGAGGGAATGATGGTGCAAGGGCAGAAGAGCAAGGGAAA
>NW_028147635.1:2903954-2936181 GCF_008360975.1 Lichenostomus cassidix | reverse complement strand
ATGGAGCAGCTATGGCATCATAGAGGGGACTGTGTGACATTACAGAGCAGGCTGTGAAATCACAGTGCAGTGATGTGCCATCACAGAGCTCACTGTGACATCAGAGAGTGTGTTGTGTGAGGGCACAGATTGGGCTATGACATCACAGAGTTGGTTATGCGAGGTCATGGAGCAGCTATGGCATCATAGAGGGGACTGTGTGACATCACAGAGCGGGCTGTGACATCACAGTGTGGCTGCATGACATCCCAGGTAGGCTGTGAGATCACAGATGGCTTTGTCATCACAGAGTGCATTGAGACATCACAGAGCTGGCTGTGACATCATAGACTGGGCTGTGAAACCACAGGTTGGTTGTGTGACATCACAGAGCAGGCTGTGACACAGAGTGGGCTGTGACATCACAAAGAGGGCTGTGCAGTTGCAAAGAAGACTCTGCCATCATGGAGGGTGGCTCTGTCTGACATCAGAGGGCAGGATGTGACATCAAAATTTGGCTTTGTGACATCATGGAGCAGGCTGTGTGATGTCATAGAGAAGGCTGTGAAATCACAGACTGGGTTTTGACATCACAGGGTGGCTGTGTGACATCAGTGGGTAGCTGTATGACATCACTGGAGAGGTCACTCTGCCCCAGCCCCCCTCACAGTTCCCCCAGACAAGTCCAACACTGCTCATGCACAGCAGGGTCCCCTGTCCCCCCCAGGTCCCCCCTGCCCCCCAGTGCCACAGCTTCCCCCAGAGGATGTTCCACGAGATCGACCCCCAGAGCCTGACACGGGGACAGGGGGGACAGGGCCCTGGGGGATGGGACAGGGGGACAGGGACCCCCCAGCAGTGTCCCCATGTCCCCCAGGGCAAGAGCCTGGCCCAGGGCTCCTTCACCCTCTTACGAACGAGGGCTTGAGAGCACTTAAAAAATCCCCAGCAAGGGATCAGCAAAAACCAGATTTCATATTAAACGACAGCACAACAAAGTTCCTTGGCAAGAGTCACTCTGCTCCTGACTGGACAGTTCAGGCACACCAAGGGAAAAAAGCAACAACAAAAGCAAGCAAATCCAGTCAATCAAACCAGAAATGAACTGAGAAATGTCCCTGTGTGTGTGTGTGTGTGTGTGCACGACAAAAGGACAGTTAGGGCAAGGATAAAAGGAATATGGCTTAAAACCTTAACAGGCCTTAAACTTAACAAAACTTAACTTCTAGCTTAACATTAACTTTTGCTTTAAACTTACTAACTTAGCAAAAGAACAACCCCTAGCAGCATTTCACTTAGCTCATACCTTATGACTGAACCTCACTTACAGGCCTAACTCACTCAGATATCCAAGGCACTTCAACACCTCCCAGAGCAGCATTTCTCCCCCATTTCCAGAGCACAGGCACACGTGTGTGCACACAGACAGAAAGAGGCAGTGCCAGGGAGCTGTCAGAAATTGCCCTGGAGGGCAGGGAAAGGCTCACTGCGGATGCTTTTGCATCTCCCCAGCAGGCGAAGGGTTGAGTCTGGAGGAGTGGGGGGATGGGCCCAGGGTCCCTCGTTGTTCGGGGATGCCCCGAGTGCAGCAAACGGGAGAGTTCCCGGCTCGGAGAGGCCCCACTCAGAGGGAGCTCACTGCTCCAGGAGAGCTCCAAGGGGCTCCTTTTGGAGCCCTGTTGATAGGGCCCCAAGAGATGGGCTTTAGTCACAGCAATGTTCCATCCTGGCTGCACTTTGCATCAACAGCTTTCTCTGACACTGTGAGAACAGGGATGTTGTGCCACTGAGGGGAGAAAAACAGTTCCCAAGGCTGCTCCTAAAGAAAGCAGGAGCTGGTTGGACAGCAGCAGTGCCTGGGAGCAGACAGTGTTTGTGATCAGCTGCAGAGGAGCTGAGCCCAGGGGCTGTTGGCCAAGGCTGAGGCCTAACGAGCATTTCTCAGATCCAGGGCTGCCCTGGAAAGGTGGTGGTGGGGATAATTCACACCCTCAGTGTGCTCCCAGTTCCTCCCAGTATTTCCATGTCTGTGCTCCAAGTGCTGCTCACAGCCCTGATCCGTGGGGATGGGAATGTCCCGCTCCCTTCCAGGGGCAGTGTCACACCTGAGCCAAGTGTGCAGGGCAGGACCTTGCCCTGACCCCAAGCACTGTCCCACCTGCAGGATCTGCTTCCCATCGGCCTCTTCCTCCTGAAGCCCCAAGCCCAGGTTGGTGCAAAACAAAGGGCACTGGCTCAGGGTCATCCCCTGGCAGGGGCTGTGCACCCCCTCTGCCCCCTCCCCAAATTCCCTCCTGGGGGGAGCAGGAGCTGGGTCAGGAGCCCTGTGGGGAGGGAAAAGGGGGTGACACTGGGATTGGGGGTCACACAAGAACCCTGGGGACCCCCCTCACCTTCTCCTGCAGTACCAGGAGGATAAACCCCAACATGGAGCCCACAAACTCCAGCAGCATCTTGGGGGGCAGCATGTGGTGGCAGCTTTGGGGGTCTGGGAGGTCATAACTGCCCTAAAACTCTCTACCAGCCCCACAGCCATACCCAGACCCCTCAAACCACCCCAGAGCGCACAGACAGGACCCCCAAACCACTCCCTGCAATATAAATGGGCCCAAAACCCACCAAACACCCTTTCCATCTCCCCCAGTTGACCACCCAAATTCTCTCCAAGTCACACAGCCCTGCCAGGACCCCAAAACTCTCTCACAGACATCGCCAAACTCTCTCACAGACATCGCCAAACTCTCTCTCAGCGCCAGAAATGCCCCCAAAAGCCACAAAAGCCCCTCCCAATCCCCCCAGGATTCCCTAAACCCTCTCCCACCCCCCATGGCACTGACCAGGAGAGGTTGGTGGACAGGAACATCCACAGCTGGGAGCAGCTCGGGCACTTCAGCAGTGATTTGGGCACTTTGGGGGGCACACCCCACATGGGGAGACCCAGGCCAGGGACTGGGACAGATAACCGGAATTCCTGAACAACAGATGGGCTCAGGTGGACACATTCTGCCAGCACAACTATCAGACTGTTGTCCTGTCCCCCAGCCTGGGCAGCCCCAGAACATCCAAATCCTCATGAATATTCGCCTCAACCCTAAACTCACCCCCAAATCCACAGTAACTTCTTGCAGCTTTGGATCTCTTTTTTTCATTTCTTTATTTTACCTCAGCTTTGGTTGTTCTGACAAGGTGATAAAGGAAATTATTTAGGTTGGAAAAGACCTCCAAGATCATCCATCATTTCTTGATGCCACCAGAAGAAACAATTACACAGCAGGTAACAATTTTCAGGATGCAACATTAATAAATCAGCTCTTCCCAATGAATTTCAGATGTCAGTCTGACTCCTGATGGATGTTCCTGCACCTGTGTTTGTCCAGGTGGCCACAGGGAATCAGGAGGACATGGAAGCCACCAGCCAGGTGCCTTCCCAACCTGAGTATGTTAGTTTTGCTTAGCCCAGAACATCAGCAAGCTATCTTTAGCATCTAGGGGAAACTTAGACCCTTCAAAAGCTGTTGTGGTAGGCCTGAAGAAGTGGCTGAAGGGTTGGGAGAAAACTCACCCCTGTGTTCATGAGTTGGTTTTGCTTAGCCCAGATTTTGCTAGTGGGTGGGGAGGAGCACAAAAATGGCTCCTGTGTGTCCTGCATGAATGTTCTAGAAGTTTTCACCATGTCCAGCAGAGCCAATCTCTGATGGCTCTGAAGATGATGGACATGCTGCTGGCCAAGTCTGGGCCAATTAGAGATGTGTGTTACACCTCTGGGATATCATGTTTAAGAAGAAATCAAAACAATGTGAGCAAGCACTTCTTTTTAGACAGAGGATGAGGAGGAGGTGAGAATATGTGAGGGAAAACAGCATGGAGACACCAAGGTCAGTGGAGAAGGTGGGGGAGGAGGTGCTCCAGGCACTGGAGCTGAAAATCCTCTGCTGGCCGTGGTGAGGACCATGGTGAAGCAGGTTGTCCCCCTGCAGCCCATGGGGTCCACGAGGGGTGCAGAGATCCACCCACAGCCCGTGGGGAGGTGCTCACGCTAGAGGAGCAGGTGGATACCTGGAGGAAGCTGTGATCCAGTGGGAGTCCCAGTGCAGGGAAAGGCCTTGTTCCTTGGGGTGGAAACAGCATGGCCTGGGCTCAGAGGTCTGAACCCTGTGGACAAGAACTCATGGGGCAGCAGATTCCCGTGGCTGCTGCTCGAGAGGTTGGACCCATGGCAAAGAAGTTTGCAGAGGACTGTCTCCAGTGGGAGGGACCCATGGCTAAGTAGAAGACTCCTCTCCCTGAACAGCAGAAGAAATTTTGGTCATGGACTGACCAAAAAAACCCATATCCTGCCTGCCACAACCCCCTGTGCTATTGGTGGGAAAGAGGGAGGGGGGTGAGCAGAGAAACAGTGTATTAAGAGCTTATTTTTAGTTCTCATTTGCCTCCTCTGACTCTGTTTAGGGTTATGTACCAATAAATCACTTTGCAACTTTACGTTCTCAGCCTGTTTTACCCTTCAGTGCATCCTGCCCGCTTCATTATCTCGACTCATGAGCCCTGTGTGTGTGTGTGTGTGTGTGTGTGTTAGGGGTTTTTTTTTCCCTGCCCTCTGCACAGCTGCAGCAGGGGAGAGAAGAGAAAGCAGATTTCGTAGGTGCCTGGCATTTAGGAAGGGTCAAACCACAACACTGGGTCACTGGGAGTGTGGGTCACCAGGGCTCTTCCCAATTTGGGTCCTCCAATGGGGGATGAATACGGAGCAGTGCACGAAGCTCTTCCCACACTCGGGGCACTCGCAGGGCTTCCCTTACCAGTGCGTCTGTTGGTGTTTGGTCAAGTTAGAGCTCCTGGAGAAGCCTTTGCCACACTCGGGACACTCATAGGGTCTCTCCCCTGTATGGATCCTCTGGTGGCAAATCAGGCTGGAGCTGTGGCTGACGCTCTTCCCACATTCCCCACACTCATAGGGTCTCTCTCCAGTGTGGATGCGCCAGTGACTGATGAGGGTGGAGTTGCGCTTGAAGCCTTTCCTGCAGTCAGGGCAGCGGAAGGGCCTCTCCTGTGTGTGAATCTGCTGGTGCTTGAGGAGATCTGAGCTGGTGTGAAACCTCTTCCCACACTCGGAACACTCATAGGGCCTCTCCCCTGTGTGGATCATCTTGTGACGGATCAGGTCAGAGCTCTGGCTGAAGCTCTTCCCACATTCCCCACACTCATAGGGCTTCTCCCCGGTGTGGATCCGATGGTGGACCATAAGCTGGGAGATCTTTCTGAAGCTCTTCCCACATTCCCCACACTCGTAGGGCTTCTCGGTCTCATGAAGCTTCTCAGGAATCTCCAGCACTGAACTCCAGCTGAAGCTCTTGCCAACTTCCTGGCACAGGGTGGGTCTTTGCTCTTCAGAGCACCCTGGGCTGGGTTTGCAGCCCCTCCTTGTGCAGCATCTCTGGGGCTTTTCTTCCCAGTTGGATTCCTGGGTCATGGAGCTGCTCAAAATGGCCTCTTGCATGAGGTTCTGCTGCAATGATTTCTCCTCCCTGGTCTCTGCCTTCAGCTCATTGCCTGGGGCAGAAAGGACAAGCAGAGGATTTGGGATTTGCCTCTGCGCCAGAGGGAAGGGGAAGGAGATCCCCCCAATCCATCCCCAGCAGAACAGAGTCAGCAGCAGGGTTGTCCTGCAGCCAGGGATGATGCTGGGCTGGGAGATGGAGGAGAAGAGAGCAGGAAAGGGGCAGTGACTTCCTCCTCACCTGCCTGGCTGTCCCTGGGCATCTTCCTCTTCCTCACAGCCTTCTCCTCCATCCAGCCAAGGTCTGGGAATGGGAAATCCTGGTTTAGGGGAAAACAAGGGGTTACTTATTATGCATTGTCTTTGAAGGTCACCCTTTCCGATTGCATCTCTAGAAGTCATTAGGCATCTGAGGTCCATAAAACCCTCCAGATCACAACAATTCAGCACCAAAAAACACTCCTAGCAGTTCCCTGTCTCTGGTCTGTCCACTTTGGGGTTCTGGGCCTCCCCGCTGTCTGGGTTGCAGGGGTCCCATGTATACTGGGGGTCCTCACTCTCCGGCATCCCCACTCTCCCCAGACTGCCGGGGGTCCCAGGAATCCCAGGGGTTCCCCCTTGCCAAATTCCCCATTCTGGGGGTCTCCTCTCACTGCAGTCCTGCTTAGGGAAGCCTGGGGTTTTGGGGGTCCCAGGGATTCTCTCTCCTGTCTCTCTCTCCAGGCTGCCAGGGCTCTTGGTGGTCCCCTCTGGGAGTCCCCATTTGTCAGAGACTGAAATAGTTCATGCCTCAAACACTGATATAAAGTTTTGCTCATTAGAACAAAAACTGTATAAAGAAGCTACAATCAAAGAAGCCTCCCTGAAGATACCTGACTGGGACTTTGGACTGAAAGTCAAACTGCTGAGATTAGATAAAGGGAAACCTATTGTTCAGTCATCTCAGGCTGAGGGAAAGGAATGCATCCACAAAGGCCAAAGCCACCAGCTGCTCTGAGAATCATCCCTGGCTGAGTTTGGAGTGAGGGCAGAGCACAGCTCACAGAAGCCAGGTTTCTGTGAGCACAGCTCACCTCCAGCCGAGGTGGAGGAGGTTGGGGGTGCATGGTGTAACCTCTGGTCAGAGGCAATAAACACACATCCTCTGTTACACAAACTGTCCAGCTGTGGAACCCCCAACCCCACAAGCCACATCCACGGGACTTTCATGTGAGAGGCAGCTGAGGGGGAGTCACAATCCATCAAAGACCCCCAAATGCTAGGCCTTGCACCACAGGAGTGCAGGTGATGCAAGCAGAGTCTGCTGCTAGAGACTGCCCCCTGCCCCGGGGGGACAAGCCTGGACATTGCCACCTGGCCTGAGTCCATATTAACCCATGGCATTCTGTGCTTTCAGGGGACCATCACCACCGAGAAGAGCAGCTGGAGAGGATCAATGCAACATTGTTGGGATCCACGGATGGTGATATTTTCTTTATTCTGTCTCTGTCACCCTCTTTCTGTCTCCCCCACCTCTCTTCCTACTTCTCTTTTCTCTCTTCTTCACTCTCTCTCTCTTATTTATGATCAAATAAAACTCATACTATTGACTGGCTTATGGTCTCGTTTGCACCTTAATTCGGGCACAGGTATTTCCAAAGAACCCTCATTACTGGACCATAACACCATTTTAGGGTCCCAGTGGTCCCCCCTCCAGGCTGCCAGGGGTTCCCCAGCTCTGCTATCACCCCTCTAAGTTGTCCCTTCCCATGGCTCACCCAGGGGACCCCAAAACCAGTGTCCCCCATCACCCCACCCCCTGCCGGGGCCTCTGCCAGCACCGCTATCAGGACCCCCCAAAAACACCTCCCAGGGACCCCCCAATGTGTCCCTGAGGAGCATTTGCATAACCTGACTGGGGTTACTGAGCCCATTTGGGAGGAAACTGGGGACACATTGAGAGCAACTGGCATCAACTGGGAGCTACTGGAACCATGCTGAGGGAGACTGAGACCACAACTGGGGCAACTGGCATCATGCTGGGAGAAACTGGGACAACACTTTGGGACACTCACTGAAACTGGGACCATGCTGGAGGCAACTGGAAGTAACTGGGATCATTGTGAGGGAACTAGAACCTTACTGGGGCAGCTGGGAGTGCCTGGGAATGACTATGAGCATGCTGAGGGCAATTGGAATTATACTGGGAGTGTCTGTAACCAAACTGGGCTGGCTGGAATCACACTGGGAACAGTTGGGACCATGCTGGGGACAACTGGGAGCAAGTGAGAGTGTCTGGGACCACAGTGGGCATGACTGGGAACCTGCTGAGAGGGACTTGAACTATACCAGGGGCCACTGGGATTATACTGGGAGAAACTGGGAACAAATGGAACTATGCTGGGGCAACTGGGATCATACTGGGATCAGAGTGGAAGCAGCTGGCCTCATGCTGGGGGACACTGGGATCACACTCAGATGACTGGAATCTTACTGGGATTTACTGGGAGTGGCTATGGGCAACTGGAATCATGCTGAAGGTAACTGGGAGGAAGTGGGAATGACTGCAAGCATGCTGGGGGCAACTGGGATATACTGGGAGAGACAAGGAGACATGGGGATCACACTGGAGGCTACTGGGATCATGATGGAATTGACAAGGAGCAACTGGGATCCCACTGGGGGCCACTGCCATCATACTGGGAGGGATTGGGATCACACTGGGATTATAGTGGGTGTCAGTGGACCCTGACTGGGGTTTACAGAGAGCTACTAGGCCCAGGCTGGGAGCCAGTTGGGGATACACTGGGAGCAACTGGGAATGACAAGGTGCATGCTGCTGACAACTGGGATGTACTGGCAGTGACTGGGATAATCCTAGGGACAACTGAACCATGCTGAGGTAACTGGGAGTGCCTGGGAGTGACTATAAGAATGCACATGGCAACTGGGATATACTGGGAGTGTGTGTGAGACCATGCAGGTGGTGGCTGGGACCATACTGGGAGTGATGAGGAAAATGGAACCACTCGGGGCAGGGGGGCAACTGGACTCATACTGGGAGAAGCCACTTGCAGGACCCGGGAGTTCTGAACCCCTTTCCTGGCCATCCCGCCCCTCCAGCCCCCAGATTCCCCTGCCGGGTGTCCCAGCAATCCCAGGCATTCCCCCTCGCAGACTCCCCTCTCCGGGCTCCTGGGGGTCTCCTCTCCCTGGGGTTCTGAAGAGAAGCCGCGGCTCCCGCAGGTCCCCAAAACCGGTGTGTCCCCAATCCCGCCCCGGTCCGGCGCGGTCACCACGTGGCCCCGGGCAGAGCTTGGAGGGCCCGGGCAGAGCCCAACCCCCACCGCGGGGAGACCCGCATCCCCCCGCCCCCCATCGGGGCTCTGCCGGCACCGCCACCGGGACCCCCAAAAACACCTCCCGGGGAACCCCCCATGTCCCCACAAGGGGCATTTGTGGCTCACCTCTGGAGTCCCGAAAACTCCAAACAACCCCCCGAGAAACCCCAAACCCAGGGACCCCCCGGATATTTGGGGCGAGCTCCCCCTCCCTGCTCACCTGCGGGATGGGGGCGGCGATGGTCCAGGGGGGCTGCGAATTCAGGGAATCCCAGACCGCGTGGCTCCGGCCCGATCCTCCTCTGTCCTTTTTCCCTCGTCTTCCTCCCGCTCCTCCCCCTCTGTCTCTCCTCCTCCTTCTCCGCCCTAATCCCACCTCCTTCTCCTCCTTCCCCCAATCCCTTCTCCCGCTCCTCCTCCTTCCCTCTCTTACCTCCCTCCTCCTGCTCCTCCCCCATTCTCCGAAGCCCCCACAGCCCATGGGACGAGCGGGGATGGAAGTGGGACAGTGGGCTGGTTTGGGGGGCTTCTACCCACATTTACTCCCCTCTTCTCGTTTTTCCCACCACCTCTCTCCCTCCCTTCCCGCTCACCCCAGAGCTCCGTGCCCGCAGCCGGGGGGACTCCCAGCGCCACCAGTGCCACCAGTAGGGCCCCAGCTGCCCCCACACGCTCTTGCCGTGCCCAGCGCCGGTTTTGCAGGTGCCCAGAGCCCCAAAGCAGCCCAAAGCGCTCTGCCCTGGGGGTCCCCAAAGCGGCCCCGCCCCGCGCGGCACTGGCAGCACCAGTCCGGAGCTGTCCACCCTGGGTCCATCCCGTGCTCAGCAGAGCATCCTGTGCTCTGTCAGCACTCGCTGCTCCTTCGGGAAGGATTTGGGATTTCTGTCAGGCACAGACACTGAACCTCACCCCAAACTGCCCCGGTGCCATTGCTGTCCCCTCGGCGCTGGGCAGCTGCTGTCCCAGGGGAAGCAGGGACACAAAGGAAGCCAAGTGCAGCCCAGCTGCCCACGCTGATCCAGACGAGGCCCAGGGACAAGGTCCTGCAGAGCCACACGGAGCCCTCGGCTCCTGGCTGGCAACGGCTTGTGTTGTGGCTGCCCCAGTGGCCAGAGCGATTCCTGGAGCTCCCCCAGCTCCTGCAGCAGGACCCAGGTTCCACCTGCTCTGCCAGGCCCTGGCCAGGGGCCAGCAGATCCACTGGCTCCATGCAAAGGGGGAAGACAAGAAGAATGCATTGGATGCAGCCCCCAAGGACCTCGAGCAAATTGTTCAGGAACATCCAGACCTTGACCTGATGTTTGCAAATCTGCAGCTGGCAGAGTTCTGTGGTGCAAGAGACCCAGCACAGGAAGAGGAGACCTACAAGGAGCTGCAGGGGAAACACCCTGAGCCTCAAAGGCTGCTGCACTCTAAATGTCTGCTGGAGAAAGTTCTTCCTCGCTGGAAAGAGATCCCAGGATAAGGCAAAAGCAAAGTTTGTGGCTGGTGGCAAATTTCCAATTGCAGAGAGAGCAGAGGAGGAACTGCAGGTGGAGGCTGGGAGCCTGGGAAGGAGGGAGGGGTGTGCAAGGTGGTTTTGTTAGGGTTTGTTTTAGTTCTCCTCCTCATACTGTGACTTGCTTGGGTTTGGGGGGTATTTGGTCACTGCCCCACCCCAGCCACTGCAGCCTCTGGTCCAGCCCCAAAGTGGCTGCCAAGCCTCTGGCACCCCAAAAACCCCACCTGTGAGAGGGAGCAGAGCAGGTAAAGGCTGTGACACAGGTGTGACACTGACACGTCCCACAGCTCCGGAGCTCACAGCAGCTGAGATGGAGCTGGATCCAAGGCTGGGACTGTGGATCTCTCTCTCCCTCTCTCTTCCTCTCTCTCTTCTCCTGACATTCTCTTCTCAAAATCTGGATAACTTGAAGTTGAACATGTTAGAGTTTGCTGTGACAGTGCTTTGTGAAATGCATTACTGTAATTCCAAGTTTAATATAAGGTATATGCTAAGTGAAATACTATTCCTCTGTTAAATTGTTAGGTCATCGGTTATAAGTTAGGTTAGATACAGTTAAGTGTTGTTCTTTTGCCAAGTTATTATTTTTAAGATATGAGTTAAGGTTAAGGTATAAGTTAAGCTCTCTCAAGTCTGAGGGCTGTTAATCTTTTACGCGATATTCTTTTTATCTTTTTCCTCACTGTCTTTTAGTCAGATGCACCTAAACACAAACACACACACACAGAGTGCCAGTTCTCAATTCATTTCTGGTTTGATTGACTGGATTTCCTTGCTTTTGTTGTTGCTTTTTCCCTGCTGTGCCTGAACTGTCCAGTCAGGAGCAGAGTGACTCTTGCCAAGGAACTTTGTTGTGCTGTCGTTTAATATGAAATCTGGTTTTTGCTGATCCCTTGCTGGGGATTTTTTAAGTGCTCTCAAGCCCTCGTTCGTAAGAGGGTGAAGGAGCCCTGGGCCAGGCTCTTGCCCTGGGGGACATGGGGACACTGCTGGGGGGTCCCTGTCCCCCTGTCCCATCCCCCAGGGCCCTGTCCCCCCTGTCCCCGTGTCAGGCTCTGGGGGTCGATCTCGTGGAACATCCTCTGGGGGAAGCTGTGGCACTGGGGGGCAGGGGGGACCTGGGGGGGACAGGGGACCCTGCTGTGCATGAGCAGTGTTGGACTTGTCTGGGGGAACTGTGAGGGGGGCTGGGGCAGAGTGACCTCTCCAGTGATGTCATACAGCTACCCACTGATGTCACACAGCCACCCTGTGATGTCAAAACCCAGTCTGTGATTTCACAGCCTTCTCTATGACATCACACAGCCTGCTCCATGATGTCACAAAGCCAAATTTTGATGTCACATCCTGCCCTCTGATGTCAGACAGAGCCACCCTCCATGATGGCAGAGTCTTCTTTGCAACTGCACAGCCCTCTTTGTGATGTCACAGCCCACTCTGTGTCACAGCCTGCTCTGTGATGTCACACAACCAACCTGTGGTTTCACAGCCCAGTCTATGATGTCACAGCCAGCTCTGTGATGTCTCAATGCACTCTGTGATGACAAAGCCATCTGTGATCTCACAGCCTACCTGGGATGTCATGCAGCCACACTGTGATGTCACAGCCCGCTCTGTGATGTCACACAGTCCCCTCTATGATGCCATAGCTGCTCCATGACCTCGCATAACCAACTCTGTGATGTCATAGCCCAATCTGTGCCCTCACACAACACACTCTCTGATGTCACAGTGAGCTCTGTGATGGCACATCACTGCACTGTGATTTCACAGCCTGCTCTGTAATGTCACACAGTCCCCTCTATGATGCCATAGCTGCTCCATGACCTCACACAACCCACTCTGTGATGTCACACAGCTCCTTTCTGACATCACAGCTGCTCTGTGGCTCTCTGACACAGCCCCACAGGTGCCCATGGCTATGACACAGCCCCCTCTGGGCCATGGCACAGCCCCTGCCAATGCTGAGCACCTGTGAGCTCTGGGTGTGGCCTGCTCGTGTCCCTGAGATGGCCTGGCAGTGCCCCAGCCCTGCTGGGCTGTGCACAGGAGCTGCTCCTGGGCAGAGCTGTCTCTCTGCAGCGCTGCCGCTTGCCAGGAGCTCCTCTGTGCCAGGAGCCCAGCCCAGCTCAGCAGCACAGCAACAGCACAGGGACTGGAATGACCCTCGTGGGGCTTTGATGGTATTTGCATCAGACTCAGTCCCTTGGAGTGTGTGAAAAAAATTCTCAAAAACTCAAAGTGAGATGGAAACACTGAAGTTCCTTGTCGTTTAAATGGGTTCCACTACCAGACACTACTGAGAAAGTGTCCCCAGGCTACAGTAAGAGCAGAACACTGCAGGCAGTGATGGCAGGTGGGGACAAAGCAAGGCAAAGGTGTCTCTGATGCTGAATGGCATGCCTAGGTATGAGGTGCTCAATACCATTGACTCAGACCCAGGTCCTCATTTCACCTCAAAGGTTTTACACCAGACAATGGAACCTTTGGGGGTAAAGTGGCATCTTCATACACCATGGCATCCCCAGAGCTCAGGGAAAGTTGAGCAGATGAATCAAACACTTAAGAACACCATAACAAAATTAATGGAAGAGACACAAATGAATTGGTTAAAATGCATTCCACTAGCCCTGTTAAGGATTAGAGCCAGACCACGGGCTGACTTGAGAGTTTCCCCCTATGAGACTATGTTCAGTCTGCAGTATTTGACTACCCCTTTTAGCACAGGTGTATATACTGAAGGAGAGATATCACCAATAATTATATTCATGCAATTGCCATCACTCTGGAAGATCTAATGAAGTGAGGATATCTGCCCCAAACTACTCCCATAGACTTTAAGATCCATAAAATCGAGCCGGGTGACTGGGTTTTAATCAAAGTCTGGAGGGATACACCGCTAACTACTAAAGATAAAGGTCCTTTTCAGGTTCCTATGACAAACACCACAGTCCGAACCAAAGAGAGGGGTTGGAGTCACATCACCCGAGTGAAAGGCCAGTTCCAGCTCCCACTGAGTGGTCAGTCACTGGACAGACAGGAGGTCTGAAGCTGACCCTGCAGAAAAGACCTAAGGAATTGACCACCCTGTGACCACCACTGACCTATATCAAGTTTCTATGCTTAAAAACTGCTTAATAAGAATTAACTGTTAATAAGAATTAACCACTATGAGTTGAGTCAATTGTTCCAAAGTTCCCAGTTTATCTTGTTAATTATAATAATTTCACGGTTCTGGTGTTTTTCTTAAGTGCCACCAAAAGTGAAAAGTGTGGAGCATTCCCCAGGTATCTGGACAATTAGACCCTAAACAATTGTGAAGAACCTGGTTTCAGGAAAAGGAGAAGATGAGTCCTGAAGGAAGATACCACACCCAGGTAAAGAGAAAGCACGGAGGGGTCAAGACTGGGTCAGGCTCTGCCTTTGCCAGATGAACTATCCCCACCTTGGGAGGAGCCCCCATAGGTGTGAGGGCTGGGAGGATATCCTGTGCCAGACCCCTGTGGCTAGCTTGGGTATTGAGTATCCACCTCCTGGGAAGCTGTGACAAGTGCTATTATCCCTTGTATGCAGGGCATGTTACAAAGTCACTTGTAAGGATACATACATATCTGAACACCGAGTGTATCAATCTTCCTGAATTATGAACTTGAGAAGAAGAAGGGAAAACATATTGGCTAACCGAAAACACAGGGAATTGCAAACAAAAATTGGGTGGAGAATGCCCTGTAAAAGAAGAATGGATTTGTTTCGAGCATGATCCGGAGGGAGGCTTGAAAAAAAGTAGAAATGTGGAAGACTGAATCACATAGAAAGAGCTAAAAAAAGGAGTGTGGGATGTTGAAGAAGAAGGCATGATACCATATGGGAAAAATCTATTTCTGGACATGGTAGAGAGAATAAGCAAAGAGTTTAATGTGTCCAATTGCTGGATTTGTGGAGGTACCAAGATGACTGAAATGTGGCCATGGGAGGGTATAAGTTTAAGGGCCTGAGATGTGTTAAAGCGGATGAAAATGAAAGGAGATGTATTAGCTGCAAGAAGTTGATGGGGACAATGGAAATTATGAGCCAAAACCATTGGTAAAGAGAAAAGGTATTGGAGAAAATTGGTATGGAGAAAAGGACCAAAGCATGGCACAGAGGTAGGAAAATTATCGTGCAAATGTTACCTAGTTACAGATGGCAGCCATACCCGGTGGATACCGAAAGCCCCTAACCTGTACTGGTCTAGAGAAGGAGGAAAGATGGGGTGTGTGTACATAAATCACAAAGGATTGTATGAATGTATCACAAAATAAGTAAATCCATTCCTAGATGTCCCAGGAATTTCAAAATTTTGGGAAGAGATAAAAAGGGAAGATTACAACTTTTGAGAAGCTCCAAAAGGTTTATTCTGGTTACCTGGGGATACTCCTTCTGCTACCTTACCTCAAAATTGGTCAGGAAGTTGTGCATTAGGAGTGATTAGACCTTCTTTCTTTCTATTACCCTGGATCCTAGGACGAGAGTTGGGAGTCCCACTTTATGATGAACTACAATGACAAAAAAGAGATTTAATAGGGGGAACTCAGAAGAGGACAGAATCATCAGTACTTATGGGCCACTTGGGCCCAAGATGGTTCTTGGGGGTATAGAACCCCTATTTATATGTTGAACCGCATTATCAGATTACCAGCAGTCCTCAAAATCATAACAAATCAAACCACCCTGGCAATAGACCTTATAACAGCACAGCAAAACCAAATGAGGATGGCGATATATCAGAATAGACTAGCCCTAGATTACCTCCTGGCAGAAGAGGGTGGAGTGTGTGGAAAATTTAACTCACCCGAATGTTGCATGGACATTGATGACCATGGGGAAATTATTAAGAATATCACTCATAACATCTGCCAACTAGCACATGTGCCCATCCAAAGGTGGATGCCCCTTTTTAAAGCAAATTGGTGGGAAAATTTCTTTAATGGGGGGTGGATAAAAAGAACAGTGTTTATTGGTCTGCATGCTTTAACAAGTATTATTTTTCTCCTGTGTGTAATCCCCTGTATGATATGGATGATAACAAGTATTACCCAAAACACCCTAGAAAAGATGACCCAAGAAAAATTGATGGTAATGAAAGAGAATTGGGAAGAGGGAATCAATGAAACTGCTAAAGAAATAGATGAAAAATACCAGAAACTGAGAAGTTTGTATGGGGACTAAGGGCTCATCATCTGGTGTGACTTTTCCTTGATGCAGGCAAAAGCCTGATCAAAGGATGAGAGGGGGGACTGCTATAAATGAGTTTAAGTTCACTGAAGTTAATTATACCCATGAGTTAGTAATATGTTAATGAGTTCATAAAGTTAATTATAAGGTTAAGTTCCTTATATTACTTATGTTGGAGTTAGTAGGCGGCACGATGCTGTACTAAGTGTAACATTTAAACACACCCATTAAATGAATGTGCATGAAAGCACCCATATAAAGGAAGATGTTTCTAGAATATCCCACCAGAAGAGGGTGATGTCATCAAGAACGCGGATTGGACCAGACGAGAACCAACCAGGAGAGACCTAGACCGTGATTGGACAGGAGCCACCAGAGAAACGAGCCAATCACATTTGGACAAATGAGCCAATGAGACGAAGGATCCCAAATGGACCAATGGGGTGTAATAAGCGAGGGTATAAGAGTGACCCAGTGCTTTGCACCTGGTCCTCTGCCCTTTGGGATGTGCGAGGGAGAGCGCCCAGCATCGAGTGTGCTGTTTCCTCTGCCTTGGCACGAGAAATAGTGAGCTTCCATTTTCTTGGCTGTTAATTAGTAAATAGTTGTTCTTCACAAGCCGGGGAGTGAGTCATGTTGCTCACCACACCCTGGTTCCCCCCTTGTCACCAGTGAGGCAGTGTCCAGCGTGGCACATTGTGGCATCCTGGAGCTTTCAGCTGCACAATGTGTGTGGCCAAGCACGTGTCCTCTCAGGCTCCTTGTCTCAGGAGATTTTCAGCCAGGCTGCAAGAGCTGCATTTGCAAATGCGTTTGAGTGCTGCAGCTCCTCTGCATGCACCTGACACAGCCAGTGGGATCCAATGTCCTGGCAGGAAAATCCCTGTGTGCCTCACAATGAGTTCCACAAAACAGCCTGGCAGCTGCTGGCCTGCAGAACAGAGAGTTCTGGAAAATCTCCTTGGCATGGCTGAGAGCTCTCCTCCCTGCAGAGATCCTACAGAATGATCTCTGCATCAGGGCAGCTCTCTAGGAGGAGAAGTGGATGCAAGAAAAGGAGCTTTTGCATCAGACCAAGGCCTTGTGGCACAAGTCACAAGCACTTGGTGTCCCTGCATCCCTCCCACCCCAGGCAGCGCCTTTCTCCTCTGCCCCACACAGCACACACTGCAACGCCCCAGAGACCAAAAGGCTTCGGCCTTCAGCAGTTTCCCCCAAATCAATGACTACAGCACAATGAAAACAACAAACTCTTCTGATTTGTCAATTCCATCATTTTATTTCAATGAAAGCATCTTTTGGAACCTGTTCTAACTGAGCAAGAGCTACAGCTCAACTGCATGAGGAACATATTCCAGAGGAACATATTCCAGGCCAAATGCTAAATAATATTATCTATCATAAAAAAAGAGCTCCCTAGAAGTTTTCTTTCCCAACTAATGTCTAGTTTAAATCTTCGGAACTCTTTACCTTGTTTAATTAATTAATTTCATTAATTAATTATTAGGGTTGAATTTTAATGAATTTAGTTAGCTAGCTAAATATTAATTTTTATTAATAATTATTAATTTTTTTGTTTCTTAATTAAACAGGAAAAGAGGGCATGAGAGGGTCTTTATCCAATTATCCTTAATTCTAGAAAAGAGCTCTACTAACATCTAGCCATATTTTAACCTACAGAATTTAATTCTAATAAATTCTCTTACTTTTGCTCCTCAAATTCTTGAGGCAGCAAGTACAATGGCACCTCAGTCTTGAGCCTCCTGGCCCTGCAGCAGATGGACATTGCCACCCAACTTGGTGGCATCTGCAGAATGACTGAGGGTGCCTTCAATGGTCTTGTCCAGTTCATTGAAAATGTCACTGCCAATGTCAGGGTTTGGTTACTCAGACCAGAACCCTGACTTGCTTTGGCACTTGTTTTGGCCCGTCTTGTTTCCTGGTCACCTCCATGTCACAAAGAAGGAGAAGCAGGTTCTTTCTTTGGGGCCTTGCCAGAGTGGTGAAAGTGCCTTTGAACCAGATTTTTTGGGGAAGGGAACCTCTCCATCCCAAGCCTGCCAGTTGCATGCCAAGAGCTGTGAGGGATGCCTGGGACAATGCAAAGGCACTGCAGATCCTCCAGCCAACACATCCACTTCCTGCAGGGCCTGGCTCAGGGGCTGTGCACAAACACACATGGAGCAAAGGAGAGCAAGGACAGAGCGTTCCAGAGCTCATTCCAGTGCTCATGCCTCCATGGGTGTTACACCATTGGCATTCCCACGGAGCCATGGTGGGATGGCTCCTCTGACTGGAGCACTGGAATGAGGTGTCTGAGGCTCCCAAATGCCCTGAGCACCCTCCTGAAGTGGGACAGCTGCCACTCGGGGACAGCCACAGCCACAGCTGAGCGCAGGCCTTGCAGATGCTCAACCACCTGTGCCACTCTAGGAATTGCTGTTCCCAAGTGCCATCTGGAATGTCCCATAGGAGGGACCCTGAGGCACTGTCTGTCATCCTCTATCCTCCAGGCTGGGTGGCTGCATTCCGGCCACAAGTCACTTGGGAGGGACACAGAGCCACTGTCCTCGTCAGCGTTCCCACTCAGGTCTCTGTCTTCGGCCCAGGCCTCTAATGGGAGAGACCCTGAGCCAATCTCTGCCTCACTGCTCCAGCTCAGCTGTGTCTTCAGCCCACGACCAACATGGCAAGGAGCCTGAGCCATTCTCTTCCCCAGGCCTGCTGCTCAGCTCTGCATCTTCAGGCCATGCCTCACCTGGGAGGGACCCTGAGGCTCTCTCCTCCTCAGTGCTCCAGCTCAGGTGTGTGATCTCTGCCCACTCTGTGGACAGCCCTGGCAAACTGCACACAGACCTGAGCTCCTCAGAGCTGGATCCCTCTGTGGTTGGTGCCTCTGACAGGCATGGCTCTGCCCCTGCCCCCTGCCCACCGAGATCTTCCAGCTGGCTGGGCAAGGGGCTTGGGGGCACTGGTGCATAACTGGGTATGGAGTTGAGGCCTCTTCCCCACTGTGAGGGGCTCTGATGGGCAGAGCTGGGCCTTGGCCTGTGGCTGGCCATGGATGAAGTTTCCTGTGCTCTGCCCAGGCCTGGCAGGGCCTCACAGGAGGCCTCTCTTCTCCACTTCTTCAGCTTGGGTGTCATTCATGTTCCCCTTGACAGTCTTCCTCCAGGATGACACAGGCGTTTTCCTCAGTCTCTGGTTCTGTCAGCACAGCCCCTGCTGCTGCCCCTGCCCCCTGCCCACCCAGAGCTTCCAGCTGGCCGGGCTCCCGGCTGGGGGGCAGCAGGGGCTGTGCGGGGCAGCTGCCCGGCTCTCCGGCCCCAGTGCGGGGGCTGCTGCTGCCGTCCCTGTCCCCGTGCCCTGATGCGGGGGCCGCCGTGTCCCCGGCTGCTGGCCGCGTCGCCGGATCACAGCCGCCATCCCGCTCAGGATGGCACGGGAGCCGCGCCGCAGCGAGCGCAGCAGAGCCTGGCCGCGGCCCCTGGGGCTGTGCGGGGCTGCCCGGCTCTCTGCTGCTGCCGCCTGCGCCACAGAGGCAGCAGAAGCTGCTGTCTTTGCCACCTCTCGTGCCTTGGCAGTGGGATGCACCTGGTGCTCCTCATCCTCAGGAGCTCTGCCCAGAGCAGCAGCTTCTGGCTGGGTGTCCCCATGAGCTGCCTGGGCACGAGGTGAGCTGGGCAGGTCAGCGTCTGCCTCTTCTGCCAGCAGCTCAAAGGGGTCAAACATGAGCGCTGGGTAGAAGGGCTTGACCCATATATGGTAGACACTGATTTTGTTCTTGTTCTCCTGTGACGACTCCTGGTCACTGCTCTCTTCCCCACTGGACACTGACTGATCTGCATTTAGGGAAGAAAGCTCTAGGAGTCGTCCTGAGCCACTGCAATGTTCCAGTGGTTTGGGGTCATGTGAAGAGGTCACTGGGATGCCTTCCTCCACACTACTGGCACCTTGGAGATCCCTGGAGCAGCCCCTGTCCTTGCTCTGTAGCTCCTCCAGGACTGTCCCTGCTGCTGACCCAGCCCACTGTCCGAGACCTTCCAGCTGGCTGGGCGAGGGCCTGGGGGGGCAGAGCTCCTGAATCAAGTCTGGGGTTGAGGTCTTTTCCCCGCTGTGAGGGGCTCTGCTGGGCAGAGCTGGGCCTTGGCCTGTGGCTGTGCACAGCTGAAGCTTCCCGTGCTCTGCCCATGCCTCTCTTGGCCTCAAAGGAGGTCTCTTTTCTCCACTTCTCCAGCTTGGGTCTATGTCCTGTTCCTCTTCAGACAGCTCTTGCAGGCTCTCCACTTCCCACTCTTCATCCAGGATGACGCAGGACTTCTCATCAATCCCTGGTTCTGTCAGCACAGCCCCCGCTGCTGCCCCTGCCCCCTGCCCACCCAGAGCTTCCAGCTGGCCGGGCTCCGGGCTGGGTGGGCAGCAGGGGCTGTGCGGGGCAGCTGCCCGGCTCTCCGGCCCCAGTGCGGGGGCTGCTGCTGCCGTCCCTGTCCCCGTGCCCTGATGCGAGGGCCGCCGTGTCCCCGGCTGCTGGCCGCGTCGCCGGATCACAGCCGCCATCCCGCTCAGGATGGCACGGGAGCCGCGCCGCAGCGAGCGCAGCAGAGCCTGGCCGCGGCCCCTGGGGCTGTGCGGGGCTGCCCGGCTCTCTGCTGCTGCCGCCTGCGCCACAGAGGCAGCACAGGAGTCACGGTGCTCCTCAGCTTCCTGCGGGGCTGCCCGTGACTCGCAGTTGGACAGCTGCACGGAGCAGGAGAAGGATGAGGATCAGCTGGCCCTCTGCGGTGCAAACGGCCCCCCTGGCACAGCAGCTCCCTCCGTGCCCGCAAGCCCGCCCCGAGCCCCGAGGCAGCTGCCTGCTAGCCCATCCCTCACCTTCTGCCTTCTGACAAACATCAGCCACTTCTTCTTGGGCTGCACGTCGCTGCTCATCTCCTTGTCCGTGGACATCTTGGAGTCGCTCCGATGCTACCCTAGCCCGGGGAGATGCTGTCTCCAGACGGAGCTGCTCCCCTGGCAGTGAGCACCCCCAGCCATTTGGTGCCCTTTTATAGCCTCCCGCTCACGCCGTGTCCCCAGGTGTCACAATGGGCTCTGGGCACACGCAGCCACACGTCACAAAGGAGCCTGCAAGGCGCTGCTGTCCCCACGGGCCACTCCCCAGCAGCCCCAGGACAGCGGCGGGCTAGGGGGGCTCAGAACCAGCTGCAAACCGGCTGGAACCGGCTGGGACAGCAGTGTGCAAAGAGGGCGGTGACAGAGCTGTCACACAGCCTCTCGCAGGGACACATCAGGGACTGCAAAAGCAATCAGTGCATGTGCCACAGCTTTAAAAAACTGTGTTTGCACATCATGCACAGCTGTAAAGTTGTAGAAGGCATTGCTGCAGGCTGAAATTTGTTTGTAAATAATTACAAGGTAGAAATACTTGTAGAAACCATTAAAAAAATCTTTTTTCTGTACAAAAATCATTTTCTGGAGTCTATTAACTCTGATAATAGCACAGTCAGCATAGAATTTTTTTCTAAAATCAGGATAGAGGCCCCACTGAAAAATGCAGAGGCTCTTGCACATGGAACATGGAACATGGAACATGGAACATGGAACATGGAACATGGAACATGGAACATGTGCAAGACCAAGGTTATGGTCTAGAATTGTGGTGTGCAAATACTGGGCTCATTGGGAAAATGGTTTTCATTCCAGCAGAGATGAGAATTCCATCATTTGCCCCTTTAGAATGCAGAATAAAACAGAGGAGAACTCCCACGGTTCAGGAGGCAAAGGAAAGAACTCCAGAGATGAGCTGTTGGAATACAATTTCTAAAATGGCTGAAACGTTCACACAGCTCCATTTGAAACTGGGAAATTGCAAGAGGAAGTGATGGTGAATACTCCCATTTCGGAGGGCTTGGATGGGCTCTTGGGAAGGACTTGTTCCCTGGGAGGGTGGGGAGGCCCTGGCACAGGGTGCCCAGAGAAGCTGTGGCTGCCCCTGGATCCCTGCAAGTGTCCAAGGCCAGGTTGGACACTGGGGCTTGGAGCAGCCTGGGATAGTGGAAGGTGTCCCTGCCCGTGGCAGAGGGTGGCACTGGATGGGGCTTCAAGGTCCCTCCCAACCCAAACCGTTGTGGGGTTCCATAATTCTCTGGTTCTACAAACTACTCTGAAACATTTCACATCAGCATGGAGAGAGCAAGTCCATCCTGCTTAGAGATCCAAAGGACAACATTTGATGTGTTTACATCTAACAGAATTTTGTCATGATTCTGGAACAGGAGATTCCTCTAAAATGTAATAGTGGGATCTTAAAATCTTTCAATATAAGGATTTAATGTGTGCCATCTACCAATGATGACTCTGAATGAGGCTGCATGTGGCACTCTCCAATATTAATTTAACAATTAATTCTTCAGGATATTTGAATGACAGTGAATTTCCTGTCATTCACAAACTCTGACACTGAAATTTCTTGAAAGTCAGAATGGAAAACGAGTTGGATTTACCTCTCCAAAAGACAAGATATATTTTACAATTTTCAAATTATAAATATGTAAAAGTAGAAGAAGAACCCAGTGAAGCAAATTAGGAAGAACAGAGCTCTCTAAGGGATCCCTGAATATTTCTTCACAGTAAATCACAAGAGCTCTCTTAAGCACTGAGTGAATGCCTAAGTAAATTGAGTACCCATTAAGCATTGAGTAAATAAACAACTGTGATTTCCAGGCTCATTGTCATGCATGTTTTTTTAAGTTATCCATAAACCCTTTAAATATGTTTGGCATTTCTATCTCTTAGAAGCTATTGGGAAATTTTTGTTACACTCCTTGAGGTGAATAAAACACACACTTGGCTCTGAAATATTGCAAAGCAAAGCACAGACAATTGGTGTCTTGGCTCAACCCAGGCAGCACCTCACAGCCCCTCGGGCACTCCCCACCAGTGGGATCAGGGAGAGAGTTGGGAGGGTAAAAACTGGAGTGGGTTGAGATCAAGGCACTTTAACAGATAAAGCAAAAGGCACCACATGAGCAAAGCAAAAGAAGGAATTCCTTCAGCCCTTCCCAGGGCTGGGCAGCTGTTCAGCACCTCCAGGAGAGCAGGGCTCCATCCCACAGAACAGTGACTTGGGAAGACAAAAGTCATCCCTCCAAACGTCCCCCTTCCTCCTTCTTCGCCCCACTGCATATCCTGAGCATGAAGTGACATGGTCTGGGATATCCCTGGGATCACAATGATGCCTTAATAATTTTGGGGTTTTTTTTTCTTCATGTGTCTGTAAATTGGTGTAGTTCTCTGTTCTCACAGAATGCAGAAAACTTCTGTTCCCAACACGTTTAACCAAAACAAAGCTCTCTGGATAGAGATTCAAGGACATATTAATTACCCTAGGGCCAGAAAATATCTGAACAACAGTGGAAAGGGGGGAGCAGGGCCTGGGGTGGTCAATATCATCGCCTGAAGGTGTGATTAGAGAATTAGGGACCAATATGCTAATAAGACAAAACTTAAAAAAGATAAAGAGCTTGTGATCTGGTATCTATTTTGGGTGTAGTCCCTGAGGGAGACTTTGCTTGCCTGAACGTACCTTGAAGGCCTTGAATAAATTTGTCTGCTTTTAATACACCTAATTGTTTTGGCATCTGTTTTCATGTAGCCTGTTCCAGGCATCAGAGTCACCCAGAGATAAAGGACTGAATGTCTGCTGTGACCCATGAGAGCTCTGCAGCCCCTGGGGACACAACAGGGACAGGGAAAGCAGTGTGGGCAGTGCCTCCTCTGAGCCTCAGGGAACTTCCAGAGGAGGATCCAGGGCAGCCCCAAGGCCATCTGGCAGGCCTGGAACAAGGCAGGCAGCTCTGAGCAGCCTCCATGGCCCCAGCAGAGCTCGTGTGGGAGGGCTGAGTGCAGGGAGCACCATCAGCTGCCTGTGTGTCCCAGCTGGAGCAGCAGAGCCCAGCAGAGGCAGCTCATGGCCCCGGGCAGCACAGCCCCCATGCTCTGCAGAGCAGCACCCCCAGCTCTGTGGGGCTGTGGGGAGCAGGGCAGGGGCTGCAGCAATGGCTGCTCAGGCCAGCACAGCTGTGATCCCCTGGGAAAGGCTCTGTGGGCAGCTGGGATGGGCCAGGAGAAGAGCAGGAGCCCTTGTGTGTGTGCACAGGAGTCCTGGCAAGAGCTGGGGCAGCAGGAGCTGCCTGAGGAGCCCCGGGGCAAACTCTCTGCTGCTGTCCTGGGCAGTGGGGCTGTCCTGGGGCTGCAGGAGATGCCAGAGCTGAGGATCTCCTGAGCATTCCAGACACAGAGTCACTGTCCCTGACCTCCATTGCTTCCCATTCTTGCTGCAGGGCCAGATAGGACTGGGCTGCTCTGCTGGGCTGGGGCAGAGGTAGGGAGAGGCTGGACTGGGCAGTGCCAGGGAGAGGAAAACAATGGACTCTTGGTTATACAAGTCCAGGCAGTGTCAGAATGGTTCCATGGAGCCCCAGAGTGTCACAATGATCTCCCTTATTCCATGGGCCCCCAGAGTGTCACAATGTCCCCTCAATTCCACGAGGCTCTGAAGTGTCCAAATGGTCTCCGTGGTTCCTGAAGGCCCTGCAGTGTCACAATGGCCCCTTGGTTCCATGATGCCCCACAGTGTCACAATGGCCCTTGTTTCTATGGGGCCCTGAAGAACCCCAGAAAGGTCTCCTTGCTTCTGCAGTATCACAATGGACCCTTGGTTGCATGAAGCCCCAAAATGTCACAAAACTCTCCTTGGTTCCATGGTGCTCCACAGTGTCACAGTGGCCCTTGGCTGGTTAGAGCCCCATGATGTCACAATGGCCCCTTGGTTCATGAGGCCTTGCAATGTCACAATGGTCTCCTTATCTTCATGGAGCCCCACAGTGTCACAATGGCACCTTGGTTCCTTTAAGCCCCACAGTGTCACCATGCTCCCCTGGGTTACACGCGGCCCTGCAGTGTCACAATGCCCCTTTGGTTCTATGGGGCCCTCAGTGTCTGTTTTGCTGCTGGGCAGTGTCAGTACCAAAGACAGAGACACCAACTCACGGAACAGTGTAATTTATTATAACACAAAACTGCAAAGAATTACAAAAGGAGAAGCTCAGCAATGCACAGAATCATTTGCAAAGAATTACAAAAGGATAAGATGGACAAAGCACCCAGTCAGCACTACCAAAGATTGCCTGAAGGGATTTAGAAAGATCCATCACCAGTTACCCTCAGACTTTACCATCACCCAGCCCCACACATCAGCTGGGGAAGCTGTCACAGCCAAGGACTGCAGAGCCCCTCTGGACACTGGGAATTCCTGCAGCTGTGTCCACCCACAGGTGAGGCTTCCAACCTCGCTGGGAGAGAGCCCAGCTTGGAGAGTGCTGAACAAACAAACTGACAGCATTTCCAGTGCAGGAACATCTGGATTCATTCTTCTCTTGGATTCTCCCAAAGCCTGGCCAGGGCTCAAGGAGGAACCAAGGGAGTTGACTTTGACCATACAACCCCAAACCAGGCCAGATGTTGGATTTCATGGCCTTGTTTAGCTTTTAGATACAGAAAAGTCAATACATGTTTCACTAATTAGTGGATACATCTATCACAATGCTAATGATCATGAATATTTTGTTAATGAGTGGATACAAGAATAACCTTTTGTTGGAAGGTTCATCAAGAGGTCACCTTTGGCTCAGGGCCTGTTGTTCAGGCCTCAGTCAGGCCTCTTGCTCAGGCCTTGGCACTTCAGGGATGTGGTTTAGTGCTGGGCTGACAGTGCTGGGTGAACGGCTGGGCTTGATGAGCTCAGAGGTCTTTTCCAACAGAAAGGATTCTAGAACTCCAGGAATCTGCTCCATTCAGCCTGGTCCATGTTAGCAGCATTACTTTGCTCAGAAAGTTCCCTCTTGGTCAGCTCTTGAGGCCTAAGGCTTCAGGCCCTTTAGCTCCTGGTGCTAAGCTGCTCATGCTGAACAAGACGACTCAGAGAGAAGAATACAGTTCATCTAATTCCTTCTGGGACACTGAGAGGGGAGGATGTGAAAACAGGAGCATTGCTTGGTGTCACCTCCTCTCTGCCCTTCACGCCTTTCAGTGCTCTGAAACAGCCAAGAGCTTTCTTCAAGAGTGCAAGGAAGCAGCTGTTCCTTCTGCCAGGTCTGGCTCTCTCCAGTCTCTGCACTTGACTGCTTTTGTCCCTCTAGCTGTGCCCTCTGTTCCCCCTCTGCTCGCTGGCTGCTGCCCAGGACTGTGGAACTGGCCCAGATCAAGTGCTCGAGAGCCTCATTTCTCTGCCCTTGGAGCTGCCTGGGCACAGCAGCCTTTTCCATCTGCAAGCTCCATATGGACAGGGAGTGCCCAGCTCCGTTCCTTGCACAATCTGCAGGAGCCCAGGGCCTGCCATCTCAAGTCCCTGCTGGCACTGAGGGCCCCCAGGTGCCTCAGGCTGCTGTGACACCACTGCAAACAGGAGGCAAGAGTGGCAGGGGCTGTGCTCAAAGTCAGCTCCATTTGCTGCTGCTACTGCTGCTGCTGCTGTGGGGTCATTTGTCCAGCCCTGCCCCAGACTCAGGGATCAGCTCCAGGCCCTGCTGCTGCTCCCTCAGGATCAGTCACAGTTTAGTTGTTGCTCTCAATGCCAGCAGAAGCAGTGGCTGAAGCAGCAGGTGCTGACAGTGCCCCAAGCCCCGGGGCCAGTGGGAAGGGAGCTGCTTCACACGAGAACCAGGAGCAAAGGACATTTCTTTTTTAGGACATGTTTTCTGGTTTAAGAAAAGAAAAAGAGAAAAGAAAAAAACCTAGATGAAATACGAAAGATAAAAACAAAACTCAGCTGTGTAGTGTAAAATCTTCTGTAACTTTGGATTAAGAGGTAACCGATCTTCTGTAAAAGAGAGGTCAGTTATTTATTTTGTCAATGTCCCAACAGCATGGATCTATCTTACTGACTCTCAGCAGCCTTTTTTAACAGATCCTGGGGTTGTTTCCAATATTAAGTTATTTTAAATTGTGGTTGAAGCAATCAGAAATTGATTGTGCCCTGCCAGCTCTGAGCAGGACTGGGAATCCAGATTCTGTTGATCCCCATCTCATTAAGAAGATGCCCTTCCTTCTCACCCTGTGAACGAGCTGTGCATTCCCTTTGAAACTGTCAGTGCTTTCTTAAAGATGCAAACTCCCACTTACAGCTTTTTGCTCTGGTTTGGAAGTGGAGAAGGGCAATTCTTCATTCACCAACTCCAGACTGCACTGCCTCAGGAACAACAGCCCACTCGCCAGGTTTGGCTCACTCGTGGCACTTCTAGAGGAGGAAGAAAGTGCAATTGCACAATTCCAACCCAAAAAGAAGCAAGAGTGGGACAGACAAAACATCCTGTGGACATACAGGTGTTCAGCTGGGACTGTGGAGTGTTGGGGCTCTTGCCAATTGGATGTGTATCCCTCACTGCAATCTCTGGGCCTGCAGGAGAGTCTCACTCACCTGCACAAGCAGAAAGCTCCGTCGGTGTGCTCAGAACAGGCTCGTCTGATGCAGAGCTGTCAGAGCAATGGGAGGGCAGAGCAGGCCCAGCCGTGCTCAGGGCTGAGCCCCAGCAGAGCCCTGGCAGAGCCCAGAGCAGCCTCAGCATCCGCAGAGCCCTGCTGGAAGGAGAGAAACCAGAAACTACCCATCAGCTGAAGGCTCCTGTCCCCCTTGTCCCAACTGCCCGCAGTGCCCAGGCCATGCTGGCTGAGCTCAGAGCTGTGCCCAAACCTCCCCATCATTGCTGCCTCTGGGAGGAGAGCAGGAGGGCAGGACATGTGCCCAGCCTCCAGCCAGCCATGGCAGATCCACCTCCTCAGCAGCTGCCCAGAGCCAAAGAGCAGCTTGGCAGATGACTGAAGAAGTTGTAGCATGCAGCCCAGCAAAAGGGGAAAACTTTTGGCGCCCAGCCAGGTTGTGCAATGCACAGATGTGGGAGCATCCCCCTGGCTTTGAACTCACCTGTAAATCAGGTGTGGAGTGTGTCTTTGAAGAAAGTGCCAAAGCTGATCATCTTCAGCTTGCACGTCGCCAGGTCGAGGTAGAGGTTGTCATCCTTGAAGTCCTCCTGGTGTCTCCAGCTGCAGCTCCACCTGGTGCAGCATCTCCAGGGGCTCCTTCTCCTTCCCTGGGGGCCACACTAGGCTGTCAGTGTTCTGCCCAGGGCCCCAGCCAACAATGCAGCAGGACAAGATGTGTGGAGCTGTTACCTGCCAGGCCCCTGGATCAAACTGTGCACATGCATCTCTCCCATCTTCTAGGGCAGATGAAGATCTCGCATCCAAGGGTCGTTGAAGAGGTCCTCCAGCGATGGCCTGTCCATGGGTTGCATGGACAGACACCTCTTAATAACATCTTGGCACTCTGAGGAGAGAAACCAGAAACTGCCAGTCAGTTGGAGAAGGGTCCTGTCCACTTTTCCCTCCCAGTTCCCATGCCCAGGCCATCCTGGGTGTGCTAGAACTGTGCCTAAACTTCCCCAGGCATTCTCTGTTTTGGAGGAGAGCAGGAGAGCAGGACATGTGCCACCTCCTCAGCAGCTGCCAGAGCAGGATGCTCATGAGCCTGCTGCTCTCTCCCAGCACTGGTATTCCCCCTGTGCCACAGAGATGAGGATCCACCTTGAGAGAGCCGTCGTGGGAACAAGATCCGCCCCCAGATGATCTCCTGGCCCCTCCTGAATGGGTGCTTCCCGACGACCAGCTGGTACAGCAGGAGGCCCAGGGTCCAGATCATTGCTGCCCCACCGTTGTAGAATTTGAGGTGGATCCACTCTGGTGGGCTGTAGGACAGGGTTCCTGTGGAATACAGATGGAGTTCATCAGGGGATGCTGCTGCTCCCAGAGCCTCACCCCACATCCCTGGGCATGTAGGGGCTGCACCAGTGGCACACAGGGTGACCTGCTGCCCTCTCGCCAGCACCTGTGACTCATGTACAAACTTGGGGTTGGAAAAGAAGCTACTGGTGTTGGAATGAGGCAGCAGAAGCCCTGGGGAGATCCAACCATGACACGCAAAATAAAACCGTTCCCAGAGGTGGGAAAAACCACTCTCATCCCTCTCTGCATTGCCCCCGAAAAACACTTACAAGCCAAGGCAAACAAGGGGAGTGGAGCAGTCCAAGCCCTTCCTCGCCTGCCTACCAAACTGGCTGGGGCATGGAGTCTGACACCCCTCACTGCTACACTCATTGGGGTTTTGTCAGACTGACTGCCCCAGCCCCAGCCCAGCCAAGGGCAGAGTGGGTGGTGAAGGTGGTCAACAGGGCTGCAAGCTGCCCCCTTCGACCCCCACCCAAAAGTAACTTGCCTGAAGAGTTAATCCCATGCCTGGCAGCTACAGGAGAAGCCCCGGTGCTACACCCAGGCTGGACCATGAGATGCCCAGGAGCATCCCCTGGGAAGGCTCACCTGCAAATTGGGTGTAGGCTCTGTCTTGGAGGAAGGTGCCACAGCCAAAATCGATGAGTTTCAGCTGCATGGTGTCCAGGTCGAGCAGGATGTTCTCGGGCTTGATGTCCCTGTGCAGCACCCCGCAGCTGGTGCAGTGCTGCACGGCCTCCAGCACCTGCCGGAACATCCCCCGTGCCTCCTCCTCCGGCAGGAACCTCCGCTCCGCCAGGAAATCCCAGAGGTCCTGACAGCGCTCCGGACGCTCCAGCACCAACAGGTAGTCGCTGGGGAGCTCAACCCACTCCAGGAGCTGGATGACACCAGCACAGCCAGTGGACACCTTGTGCAGCAGCACGATCTCCAGGGGCGCACGGGTGCCATCGGGCTGCGGGAGGAACACGATGCCATCAGTGGGGCTGAGGCCATGCCATGGCTCTGGGACCCCTCACCCAGCCCGGGATGCTCTGCGCCCCCCGCTCACCCCACGCCCGCTCTACCTCCCTCGAGGCGTCCTGGCAGCTCCCACCCTGCCGGGCCCCGGCTTATCTCCGCCCGGCACGGCCCGGGTTCTGCCGCTGGCCCCGCTCACTCACCAACTCGCCCCAATGATGGATGCGATCCCTCGAGACACATTTGATGGCCACCTGCGAGCAAGAGACAGCAGCGGGCTCAGCTCGCCGCCCGCCCTGCCGAGCTCCACCCTCCTCCTCCTCCTCCTCCTCCTCCTCCTCCTCCGCCCGCCGCCAGCCCCGCCACTCACCGGGGCGCCGTCCGCTAGCCGCGTCCCCGCGTAGACGCTGCCGAACCCGCCGGTGCCCAGCAGCGCACCCAGCCGGTACCGCTCCTGCAGGGCCTCCTGCGCCTTCCCTGCGGGCGACACGCGGCCGTCACCGCTCGGCCCGGGGCCACACACGGCCCCCGACCGCCTCTGCACCGCCCCGGGCCGGGCATGCCCCTCTGAACGGGGCACGGGCGGCTCGGGGACGGCGGCCGGACTGCCGAGCTGCGGAGCTCGGGCCGGAGAAGGCGCAGCGCGGGCGGCAGGAGCGGCCGCGCCGTGTGTGTCGTCCTTGGGCCCCGGGAGGAGCCGGTAACGGGGCCGGAGCTGGGGTCGGGGCCGGGGCCGAAGCTGGGGCCAGGGTCGGGGCTGGGGCCGAAGCTGGGGCCAGGGTCGAGGCCGGGGCCGCGGTCGGGGTCGGCACTGGACCCTGCGTCGGGGCCGGGGCCAGGCTCGGGACAGACGAAGCCAAAGGGTGGCGATGCCGCCCCAGACCCAGCCACTGATGCCCGCCCAGCAGCGCCACAGCCAGGCCCGGCAGAGCCGGGCAGAGGCGAGAGCGCGGCGGGACGCCCAGGGGCGGGGAGGGGGCAGCCCCGCCCGGGGCCGGGGGCGAGACTGGGGCATGGCCCGGGCTGGAAGGGGGAGAGGGAGAGCGAGAAAGGAGGGGACACAGGGAAAGGGACACTGGGAGAGGCTGTGGGACAGGGGGAGAGGGAGAGGAGGAGCAGGATAAAAGGAAGGAGGGGGTCCTCAAAACTCTTCAGTCGCTGCTGCCGCCGCTGCCGCCGCTGCCGCTGCCGCTGCTGCAACTGAAGCTCTGGGGCAGTTAGTCCGAGTGGCCGTTAGTCCGAGTGGCCGTTAGTCCGAGTGGCCGTTTGTCCGAGTGGCCGTTTGTCCGAGTGGCCGTTTGTCCGAGTGGCCGTTTGTCCGAGTGGCCGTTTGTCCGTTCCCCGCTCGCCCCCGCGCGCCCCACGGCCGAGCCCCGCGCGCCCCCGGGGGCAGCCCCTGAGTCTGTCCAAACACGGGAACTTTGCCGTGTTCAGCCCACATCCAGAGGCTTGACTGCTGCACAGTGGCACAGCAATCCCCTTGGCTGCTCTGTGCATTGTCCCTGCTGAGGGTCAAACACTAGTGGAGCACATTCCCTGTCTCTAGAATTCATACCTCACCCAAGCACTGCACTTGTGTCTCCAGCATTGCTTTCCAAGCAGAACGGGGAAAGACAAACTGTGTGTAACTCATGGTATTTCAGAGAGTCTAAAACATGCTAAGTCATAGATCTTCGAGGTGAGATCCATTTGCAATTAATGGGATGGAGAAGTAGTGCAACATGGAAAAGGGGAGCATAGAAATAAATAGAGGAAAACATCTTGAATTGTTTCTTTACCTTTTCTTTTCACTTCTTGAAAGCTGTTTCAGTTTTTCAGGAATCTTCTCCACAGTCCTGTTCGCTCTTTTCAAGAACCTTTCCTGGAGGGAATGAATTGCAGGGATTATTGGGCTGAGCTGGCCCTGGCCGGGTGCCTGGTGCCACCAAAGCCATTTTGTCACTGTCCTCAGAGGTGCAGGACACAGAACCCAGGAGGAAAGGCTCGTGGGCTGGGATAAGGGCAGGGAGAGGTCACTCACTGGTCACTGTCAGGGGCACAACAGACACAAGCTAGGGAAATTAATGGAATTGATTTCTAAGCAAATCACAGTATGAGGAGAATTAAAACAAGCCCTAACAAAACACCTTCCCCACCCCTTCCTCCTTCCCAGGCTCCCAGCCTCCACCTGCAGTCCCTCCTCTGCTTTCTCTGCAATTGGAAATTTGTCACCAGCCACAAACTTTGCTTTAGCCTCATCTCGGGATCCCTTCCTGGAGAGGAAGAACTTTGTCCAGCAGAGATTTAGAGTGCAGCAGCCTTTAAGGCTCAGGGTGTTTCTCCTGCAGCTCCTTGTAGGTCTCCTCTTCCTGTGCTGGGTCTCCTGTGCCACAGAACTCTGCCAGCTGCAGCTTTGCAAACATCAGCTCAAGGTCTGGATGTTCCTGAACGACTTGCTCGAGGTCCTTGGGGGCTGCATCCAATGCATTCTTCTTGTCTTCCCCCTTTGCATGGAGCCAGTGGATCTGCTGGCCCCTGGCCAGGGCCTGGCAGAGCAGGTGGAACCTGGGTCCTGCTGCAGGAGCGGGGGGAGCTCCAGGACTCGCTCTGGCCGCTGGGGCAGCCACAACACAAGCCGTTGCCAGCCAGGAGCCGAGGGCTCCGTGTGGCTCTGCAGGACCTTGTCCCTGGGGCTCGTCTGGATCAGCGCGGGCAGCTGGGCTGCACTTGGCTTCCTTTGTGTCCCTGCTTGCCCTGGGACAGCAGCTGCCCAGCGCCGAGGGGACAGCAATGGCACCGGGGCAGTTTGGGGTGAGGTTCAGTGTCTGTGCCTGGCAGAACTCCCAAATCCTTGCCGAAGGAGCAGAGAGTGCTGACAGAGTACAGGATGCTCTGCTGAGCACGGGATGGCCCCAGGGTGGACAGCTCCGGACTGGT
>NW_028147635.1:2863737-2903463 GCF_008360975.1 Lichenostomus cassidix | reverse complement strand
TTTGCTTCTCTGTTCCACCCCTGTGTTCAGGAATCTGTACTGGCCACCTGCCTTACACGACTTACACCTTCCACACCAAGTGCTCCAGAGAAACCGAGCAGAGAGGTTGCTGCCAGCCAGGGCCCAGCAGAGTCAGGACACTGCCACGACACCAAATCAGCAGAGGAATTGAAGCCCAGAGTAATAAAGGCAGCCTGGCTGGTGCTTGGCTTCAGTGCAGCTTGTCACAGCTGATTGGAAAGATGCCTCAGGCAAGAGCTCCAGGCAAGGCAGGGAGTTCAAAAGGAGGAGCAGTGGTGAGACTGAACAGGATGCTCTGCTTCATCTGCAAAACCTCTGGTGACATGGAGAACATTCAGATTATAAATACAGGAGCTCCTGTTGGCCACAGGAAACTGGGGATATGGACCAGGCTGGGAAATGCACGGGAATGAAGGACTGCAGCTGTGAGGTGCTCAGCACCCACCTCAGTGGGCTGCAGCTGCCCTTGGCCTGAGCTCGGGAGGATCTTCCCTTTTCCTTCGGAACCCCCTGGCAAACACAGAGCCTTTCAGCCCACAGCAGTCCCCTCTGTGGGAGCATCAAGAGATTCACAGCCTCGCCAGGCTGGGTTGCCACCCCATGTGCTGCAGCTCCTGCCAGGCCTGCTCAGGGAGCACAGGCAGCTCTGCACACATCTGTCTCCTGGGAATTGCTGACTTGGGAGGGAGCAGCAGCTGGAGACTGCAAAGACAAAGCAAGCATCTGCTTTGCTATCAACCCCAATGCCAGGCAGTGTCCAGCGTGGCACATTGTGGCATCCTGGAGCTTTCAGCTGCACAATGCATGTGGCCAAGCACGTGTCCTCTCAGGCTCCTTGTCTCAGGAGATTTTCAGCCAGGCTGCAAAAGTTGCATTTGCAAATGCATTTGAGTGCTGCAGCACCTCTGCAGGCACCTGACACAGCCAGTGGGATCCAATGTCCTGGCAGGAAAATCCCCGTGTGCCTCACAATGAGTTCCACAAAACAGCCTGGCAGCTGCTGGCCTGCAGAACAGAGAGTTCTGGAAAATCTCCTTGGCATGGCTGAGAGCTCTCCTCCCTGCAGAGATCCTACAGAATGATCTCTGCACCTGGGCAGCTCTCTAGGAGGAGAAGTGGATGCGAGAAAAGGAGCTTTTGCATCAGACCAAGGCCTTGTGGCACAAGTCACAAGCACTTGGTGTCCCTGCATCCCTCCCGCCCCAGGCAGCGCCTTTCTCCTCTGCCCCACACAGCACACACTGCAACGCCCCAGAGACCAAACGGCTTCAGCCTTCAGTAGTTTCCCCCAAATCAATGACTACAGCACAATGAAAACAACAAGCACTTCTGATTTGTCAATTCCATCATTTTATTTCAATTAAAGCATCTTATGGAACCTGTTCTAACTGGGCAAGAGCTACAGCTCAACTGCCGGAGGAACAGATTCCAGAGGAACATATTCCAGGCCAAATGCTAAAAAATATTATCTATTAGAAAAAAAAGAGCTACCTAGCAGTTTTCTTTCCCAACTAATGTCTAGTTTAAACCTTCAGAACTCTTTGCCTTGTTTAATTAATTAATTTAGTTAATTCAGTTATTAGGGTTTAATTTTAATGAATTTAGTTAGTTATTAATTTTTATTAATGATTAATTATTTTTTTGTTTCTTAATTAAACAGGAAAAGAGGGCATGAGAGGGCCTTTATCCAATTTTCCTTAATTCTAGAAGAGAGCTCTATTAACATCTAGTCCTATTTTAACCTACAGAATTTAAGTCTAATAAATTCTCTTACTTTTGCTCCTCAAATTCTTGAGGTAGCAAGTACAATGGCACCTCAGTCTTGAGCCTCCGGGCCCTGCAGCAGATGGACATTGCCACCCAACTTGGTGGCATCTGCAACATGACTGAGGGTGCCTTCAATGGTCTTGTCCAGGTCATTGGAAATATCACAGCCAATGTCAGGGTTTGGTTACTCAGACCAGAACCCTGACTTGCTTTGGCACTTGCTTTGGCACGTCTTGTTTCCTGGTCACCTCCATGTCACAAAGAAGGAGAAGCAGGTTCTTTGTTTGGGGCCTTGCCAGAGTGGTGAAGGTGCCATTGAACCAGACTTTTTGGGGAAGGGAACCTCTCCATGCCAAGCCTGCCAGTTGCATGCCAAGAGCTGTGAGGGATGCCCAAACAACCTGTGCCACTCTAGGAATTGCTGTCCCCAAGTGCCATCTGGAATGTCCTGTAGAAGGGACCCTGAGGCATTGTCTGTCATCCTCTATCCTCCAGGCTGGGTGGCTGCATTCTGGCCACAAGTCACTTGGGAGGGACACAGAGCCACTGTCCTCATCAGCGTTCCCACTCAGGTCTCTGTCTTCGGCCCAAGCCTCTAATGGGAGAGACCCTGAGCCACTCTCCGCCTCACTGCTCCAGATCAGCTGTGTCTTCAGCCCATGACCAACATGGCAAGGAGCCTGAGTCACTCTCTTCCTCAGACCTGCTGCTCAGCTCTGCATCTTCAGGCCATGCCTCACCTGGGAGGGACCCTGAGGCTCTCTCCTCCTCAGTGCTCCAGCTCAGGTGTGTGATCTCTGCCCACTCTGTGGACAGCCCTGGCAAACTGCACACAGACCTGAGCTCCTCAGAGCTGGTTCCCTCTGTGGTTGGTGCCCCTGACAGGCATGGCTCTGCTTCTGCCCCTGTCCCCTGCCCACCGAGATCTTCCAGCTGGCTGGACAAGGGGCTTGGTGGGCACTGGTGCATAACTGGGTATTGAGTTGAGGCCTTTTCCTTGCTGTGAGGGGCTCTGCTGGGCAGAGCTGGGCCTTGGCCTGTGGCTGGTCATGGATGAAGGTTCCTGTGCTCTGCCCATGCCTCACGGAGCCTCACAGGAGGCCTCTCTTCTCCACTTCTGCAGCTTGGGTCTCATTCATGTTCCCCTTGCCAGTCTTCATCCAGGATGACGCAGGACTTCTCTTCAATATTCTGTCAGCACAGTCCCTGCTGCTGCCCCTGCCCCCTGCCCACCCAGAGCTTCCAGCTGGCCGGGCTCCGGGCTGGGGGGGCAGCAGGGGCTGTGCGGGGCAGCTGCCCGGCTCTCCGGCCCCAGTGCGGGGGCTGCTGCTGCCGTCCCTGTCGCCGTGCCCTGATGCGGGGGCCGCCGTGTCCCCGGCTGCTGGCCGCGTCGCCGGATCACAGCCGCCATCCCGCTCAGGATGGCACGGGAGCCGCGCCGCAGCGAGCGCAGCAGAGCCTGGCCGCGGCCCCTGGGGCTGTGCGGGGCTGCCCGGCTCTCTGCTGCTGCCGCCTGCGCCACAGAGGCAGCACAGGAGTCACGGTGCTCCTCAGCTTCCTGCGGGGCTGCCCGTGACTCGCAGCTCGGCACCTGTACGCAGCAGGAGCAGCATGACGCCCAGGCTGCCGCGGGGCCTGCAAACAACTGCCTTGGCACAGCAGCTCCCTCCGTGCCCGCAAGCCTGGCCCCAAGCCCGAGCGCATCCCTCACCTTCTGCCTCCCAGGGAATCGCAGCCACTTCTTCTTGGGCTGGACGCCCACGGTGCTCTTCTCGCTTGTCGCCATCTCCGTCACACTGTGACACTTCGCTACTGCGGGAGATGCTGTCTTCTGATAGAGCAGCTCTCTCTCCTGGCAGTGGCACCCCCGGGCTCTCGGTGCCCTTTTATAGCCTCCTGCTCACGCCGTGTCCCCAGGTGTCACAATGGGCTCTGGGCACACGCAGCCACACGTCACAAAGGAGCCTGCAAGGCGCTGCTGTCCCCACGGGCCACTCCCCAGCAGCCCCAGGACAGCGGCGGGCTAGGGGGTCTCAGAACCAGCTGCAAACCGGCTGGAACGGGCTGGGACAGCAGTGTGCAAAGAGGGCGGTGACAGAGCTGTCACACAGCCTCTCGCAGGGACACATCAGGGACTGCAAAAGCAATCAGTGCATGTGCCACAGCTTTAAAAAACTGTGTTTGCACATCATGCACAGCTGTAAAGTTCTAGAAGGCATCGCTGCAGGCTGAAATTTGTTTGTAAATAATTACAAGGTAGAAATGATTGTGGAAACCATTCAAAAAACCCATTTTATGTCCGAAAAAATAATTTTCTGGTGTCTGTTAATGCTGATAATGGCACACTCAGCAGAGAATTCCCTTCTCAAATCGGGATAGAGGCCCCACTGAAAAATGCAGAGGCTCTTGCCCATGGAACATGTGCAAGCCCAAGTTTAGGGTCAAGAACTGTGGTGTGCAAATACTGGGCTCATTGGGAAAAAGGTTTTCCTTCCAGCAGAGTTGAGAATTCCATCATTTGCCCCTTTAGAATGCAGAATAAAACAGAGGAGAACTCCCACGGTTCAGGAGGCAAAGGAAAGAACTCCAGAGATGAGCTGTTGGAATACAATTTCTAAAGTCGTTGAAATGTTCACACAGCTCCATTTGAAACTGGGAAATTGCAAGAGGAAGTGATGGTGAATACTCCCATTTTGGAGGGCTTGGCTGGGCTCTTGGGAAGGACTTGTTCCCTGGGAGGGTGGGGAGGCCCTGGCACACGGTGCCCAGAGAAGCTGTGGCTGCCCCTGGATCCCTGCAAGTGTCCAAGACCAGGTTGGACACTGGGGCTTGGAGCAGCCTGGGATAGTGGAAGGTGTCCCTGCCCATGGCAGGGGGTGGCACTGGATGGGGCTTCAAGGTCCCTCTCAACCCAAACCGTTGTGGGGTTCCATAATTCTCTGGTTCTACAAACTACTCTGAAACATTTCACATCAGCATGGAGAGAGCAAGTCCATCCTGCTTAGAGATCCAAAGGACAACATTTGATGTGTTTACATCTAACAGAATTTTGTCATGATTCTGGAACAGGAGATTCCTCTAAAATGTAATAGTGGGATCTTGAAATCTTTCAATATAAGGATTTAATGTGTGCCATCTTCAAATGATGACTCTGAATGAGGCTACATGTCACACCCTCCAGTATTA
Source organism: Lichenostomus cassidix (assembly GCF_008360975.1). Classification (NCBI taxonomy): domain Eukaryota; kingdom Metazoa; phylum Chordata; class Aves; order Passeriformes; family Meliphagidae; genus Lichenostomus; species Lichenostomus cassidix. Next base: position 2,898,489 of record NW_028147635.1, on the reverse strand, counting down.
ATTTAACAATTAATTCTTCAGGATATTTGAATGACAGTGAATTTACTGTCATTCACAAACTCTGACACTGAAATTTCTTGAAAGTCAAAATGGAAAAGTAGTTAGATTTACCTCTCCAAAAGACAACATATATTTTATAATTTTCAAATTATAAATATGTAAAAGTAGAAGAAGAACCCAGTGAAGCAAATTAGGAAGAACAGAGCTCTCTAAGGGATCCCTGAATATTTCTTCACAGTAAATCACAAGAGCTCTCTTAAGCATTGAGTGAATGCTTAAGTAAATTGAGTTTTGCATTAAGCATTGAGTAAATAAACATCTGTGATTTCCAGGCTCATTGTCATGCATGTTTTTTTAAGTTGTCCATAAACTCTTCAAATATGTTTGGCATTTCTATCTTTTAGAAGCTGTTGGGAAACTTTTGTTACACTCCTTGAGGTGAATAAAACACACACTTGGCTCTGAAATATTGCAAAGCAAAGCACAGACAATTGGTGTCTTGGTTCAACCCAGGCAGCACCTCACAGCCCCTCGGTCACTCCCCACCAATGGGATCAGGAAGAGAGATGGGAGGGTAAAAACTGGAGTGGGTTGAGATCAAGGCACTTCAACAGGGAAAGCAAAAGGCACCACATGAGCAAAGCAAAAGAAGGAATTCCTTCAGCCCTTCCCAGGGCTGGGCAGCTGTTCAGCACCTCCAGGAGGGCAGGGCTCCGTCCCACAGAATGGTGACTTGGGAAGACAAAAGCCATCCCTCCAAACGTCCCCCCTTCCTCCTTCTTCCCCCCACTGCATATCCTGAGCATGAAGTGACATGGTCTGGGATATCCCTGGGATCACAATGATGCCTTAATAATTTTGGGGTTTTTTTTTCTTCATGTGTCTGTAAATTGGTGTAGTTCTCTGTTCTCACAGAATGCAAAAAACCTCTGTTCCCAACACATTTAACCAAAACAAAGCTCTCTGGATAGAGATTCAAGGACATATTCATTACCCTAGGGCCAGAAAATATCTGAACAACAGTGGAAAGGGGGGAGCAGGGCCTGGGGTGGTCAATATCATTGCCTGAAGGTGTGATTAGAGAATTAGGGACCAATATGCTAATAAGACAAAACTTAAAAAAGATAAAGAGCTTGTGATCTGGTATCTATTTTGGGTGTAGTCCCTGAGGGAGACTTTGCTTGCCTGAACGTACCTTGAAGGCCTTGAATAAATTTGTCTGCTTTTAATACACCTAATTGTTTTGGCATCTGTTTCAGGTAGCCTGTTCCAGGCATCAGAGTCACCCAGAGATAAAGGACTGAATGTCTGCTGTGACCCATGAAAGCTCTGCAGCCCCTGGGGACACAGCAGGGACAGGGAAAGGAGTGTGGGCAGTGCCTCCTCTGAGCCTCAGGGAACTTCCAGAGGAGGATCCAGGGCAGCCCCAAGGCCATCTGGCAGGCCTGGAACAAGGCAGGCAGCTCTGAGCAGCCTCCATGGCCCCAGCAGAGCTCGTGTGGGAGGGCTGAGTGCAGGGAGCACCATCAGCTGCCTGTGTGTCCCAGCTGGAGCAGCAGAGCCCAGCAGAGGCAGCCCATGGCCCCAGGCAGCACAGCCCCCGTGCTCTGCAGAGCAGCACCCCCAGCTCTGTGGGGCTGTGGGGAGCAGGGCAGGGGCTGCAGCAATGGCTGCTCAGGCCAGCACAGCCGTGATCCCCTGGGAAAGGCTCTGTGGGCAGCTGGGATGTGCCAGGAGAAGAGCAGGAGCCCTTGTGTGTGTGCACAGGAGTCCTGGCAAGAGCTGGGGCAGCAGGAGCTGCCTGAGGAGCCCCAGGGCAAACTCTCTGCTGCTGTCCTGGGCAGTGGGGCTGTCCTGGGGCTGCAGGAGATGCCAGAGCTGAGGATCTCCTGAGCATTCCAGACACAGAGTCACTGTCCCTGACCTCCATTGCTTCCCATTCTTCCTGCAGGGCCAGATAGGACTGGGCTGCTCTGCTGGGCTGGGGCAGAGGTAGGGAGAGGCTGGACTGGGCAGTGCCAGGGAGAAGAAAACAATGGACTCTTGGTTATACAAGTCCAGGCAGTGTCAGAATGGTTCCATGGAGCCCCAGAGTGTCACAATGATCTCCCTTATTCCATGGGCCCCCAGAGTGTCACAATGTCCCCTCGATTCCTCGAGGCCCTGAAGTGTCCAAATGGTCTCCGTGGTTCCTGAAGGCCCCACAGTGTCACAATGGCCCCTTGTTTCCATGATGCCCCACAGTGTCACAATGGCCCTTGTTTCTATGGGGCCCTGAAGAACCCCCGAAAGGTCTCCTTGCTTCTGCAGTATCACAATGGACCCTTGGTTGCATGAGGCCTTGCAATGTCACAATGGTCTCCTTATCTTCATGGAGCCCCACAGTGTCACAATGGCACCTTGGTTCCTTTAAGCCCCACAGTGTCACCATGGTCCCCTGGGTTACACGAGGCCCTACAGTGTCACAATGCCCCTTTGGTTCTATGGGGCCCTCAGTGTCTGTTTTGCTGGTGGGCAGTGTCAGTACCAAAGACAGAGACACCAACTGAGGGAACAGTGTAATTTATTATAACACAAAACTGCAAAGAATTACAAAAGGAGAAGCTCAGCAATGCACAGAATCATTTGCAAAGAATTACAAAAGGATAAGATGGACAAAGCACCCAGTCAGCACTACCAAAGATTGCCTGAAGGGATTTAGAAAGATCCATCACCAGTTACCCTCAGACTTTACCATCACCCAGACCCACACATCAGCTGGGGAAGCTGTCACAGCCAAGGACTGCAGAGCCACTCTGGACACTGGGAATTCCTGCAGCTGTGTCCACCCACAGGTGAGGCTTCCAACCTTGCTGGGAGAGAGCCCAGCTTGGAGAGCTGAACAAACAAACTGACAGCACTTCCAGTGCAGGAACTTCTGGATTCATTCTCCTGATTGGTTTCTCCCAGAGCCTGGCCAGGGCTCAAGGAGGAACCAAGGGAGTTTTCTTTCATAGTGCAGCCCCAACAAAGCCAGATGTGGCTTTGTCTGGCTTCTAAATACAAAACGGTAAATACAGGTTTCACCAATGCACAGATACATAGATCATTTTGGTAATAATGTTTCATTAATGAGCAGATACAAATGTAACCTTTGTTTGGAATGTTCATCAAGAGGTCAGTTATTGCTCAGGCCTCAGTAAAGAACTGTTCAGGCCTTAGTACTTCAATGGGTCCTTTGACTGACAGATGAACCACAACCTCCATAACAATTCTTTCAACAATAGTCTTTTAGAATAGATTTAGGTATTAGGTGTAAAGGCGTCACCACTTGTTTTCAATTAAGTACTGTTCAAGTTCATTACTCAGATCTATACTTTGCATTCCTTTTAAAACATGCCTAAATAGTTCCTATTCTCTATGTTATTTATCGAATCCCCCTTTTTACTGAGACTGTGTCTCTTTTCAGACAAGTCTCAGTGCTCCATTTTTCAGCACAAAGTGTCACAACAACTCTAACATGGAATCATAACACACCAAGTGCACACACTGCAATGATTACAGTCACTGCCACAAATGCATTTCACAGCAGCCTCCAATTTGACAGCCATGAAGCCAATCCCACCAGGGAGAATTTTCGCCTTTCTGCCACTCTGCTACTGCTGTTTCTATTGAGGTCATTCCTGACTGTTGCACTCCAAACCCATCATTGATACAAGTGCAACATTCCTGTCCTAGAATAGCACAGGTTCCTCCCTGGACAGAAAGCAGATAATCCAAGGCCATGTGGTTCTGTAGAGCTCCCAGGTTGTGTTTGTTGGAGCTCACAGGAGGTGCTATTCAATATTTTAACATTATAATTTGCTACTTCAAATAATCAATTTAGCTCATTAACATAAACTCCATAAGATAAGGCAATGCACATGGGACACAGGGTGAACCAGAATCTTTGGCTTTCTGAAATCAAAGGCACTCTTTGGGTGGAAAATGTTCCCTTGGTCCCAACTCTTCCCTGTGGTTGTTGCCAAAGTAGCCAAAAGGGTGGCACTGCAGCTGAGAGTGGTGTAACACTGACCCTGAGCAGCTCCAGCACCCCAAGCTCTACTGACATTGTGAGTGATGTTCAAGCACAGAAATCTTTTCATAGGCTTTGGCTTCTCTTGAAGGAGAACCCTACTGAATCCTGTGAAATTGATAATTTTATTCTTTTGTTCCACAGAACACTTTTCTTTAATTTCCCTTCACTGGCCCTGTTACAAGTCAGAGCCCATTGACAGAGTTCTGCCACCCTGTAGCATGGGCCCTCCAAGGGAATCCTGTTCCTCCCAACATTAGTTGAGAACATACCCAGCAATTAGTTACACTAAGTACTTTCCCTACATTGATCTTTACATTTCAATAAGAATTTTCATGACTAATCCCTTGGTGAAACTCCAGAGGTGATTCTAGCAAACAAAGATTCTGGTTGACTATCAAGATACAACTTACAGACATAAGCAATACTTCAGTGACAAGGTTATTCATCCTTTTTCCTCAGTCTCATTCAGGTCAGGAACAATAATTCCATTGTCCATGGAGCTGGCTCCTTTTTAATTCCACAATAATGCCCCAAGGTCCTTTGCTGTTCAGCTTCACTGCGGTGTCTGTGGGTAACAAGGCTTGGTGGGGTCCTTTCCCCTTTGGCTGGAGAGCTGCCAGGTCCCAGTCCTTGAGGTGCTCCAGGCTCCTGGCTGGAATTCCTGTGGAAGGCACTCAGGGTCACATCAGCCTTCACATGGAGCCCTGTGGATCAGAGCATTTTCCAAAGGGAACGTTGGGACAAACAGGGAGATTTGGTCTGGCAGGATCTGTGAAACAACATCCTATAACATCTACTTGTTCTCCCATAGAACACTTGGCTGCAGGGACATATTCCCATTGTTCCTGCCCAGGTTTCAGGATTCAAACTGCATTATCTTTCCCCAGAGCTGTTCCTTTAGTTGGCTCAGGAGGGCCATTTGGCCTCTGGACCCACAACTTAGCTCCATTATTAGGAGTGGTGGATCCAAACCCTTTATCTCCACAAGCAGTACAGATTTGAGGTGGATCTCCTTTTTTTCACAATTCTTTTAAAAACTGTATTATCAGTAATTGTCCTACCCTGTCATGGGGTTGCATAATCAAATCTTGTTCACTGTTGTTAACCAGAATTTAATTTCTTCTTGATTATTTGTATCGATTTCTCCTCCCATGACATGAACACTTTGGAAGGCCAAGCTTTAGTGAGCAGTTATCAAACCAAAGTGTTCTGGAGGAATCTGAATTTCTGTTTTGTTATTGATAAATCTCATTTGCTTCTGATTTATCCTCATTAAATCTAATGCATAAAGGTCCAGCCATGCAGCTTCTGGAGTGGACCTGTAAGGGGTTCTCCATCAGGACAGGTTCCCATCTCCTCATTTTTTCATCTGCTCTTTTAACAAACCCTCCATCCGTTCCACAAATCCTACAGCTTGTGGATGGTGTGGTATATGAAAAACCCAGCAGCCTTAATCACTTTATTTCTCACAGTAACAGACAAAGCATTCCATATCATAGTATCAGCAAACCCTATAAAAATAGCCAATTTCATCCCATCCTCCTTTATTCATTATACACAAACTCGCCAATTTTCCCACTGATGTTCAGGTCCTGGCCAAACATTTTCTGTAAGGTATTTAGTGTTACATTCCTGAGCAGCAAAAGGTAACAAATTAATATTGTCAGCATTATTTCACATTATTATTTAGTTTGTATCTATATATATGCATACATAGATATTTTAATTATATTTTTACAAATAATTTTTATGATACATATATTTATTAATTATATTATTATATTATTTCACTTGCACAAAGAAATCTGAGCTCAAGATTAAAAACTTCTGTTGCTCCATGTGGGAGCATTCCAAATACAATTGTTCCTTCTGTTGGTGCTTTATACAATATACTGTTAATAAAATTTATCCTCATCTTCCCAAACCCACAAGTTCTTTTCCTTTTTCCATATGCAATTTTGGATGCATTTTAATACATCCAGCAGATCAGCTTCTTTTAGCTGACTTCCCCATTGCTCACACAGTGCTCTGATCTCAGCCCACTCCAGAGCCAGCCAACTATAGGGAAGGTTTTCCCAACCAGCAATCTTGGATGGGACCAATTCCTTACATTTACAATTAAAAAATGACATTTTGCTGTGATCTGGACAGACTATGCCAATTTTGTTTTGCCAGTGGGCAGGGCCAGCACCAAAGACACAGACACCAACTGAAGGAATCAGTGCAATTTCCTACAGTTCAGAGCAGCAAAGAATCACAACAGGAGAAGCTCAGCAATGCACCCAATCATTCCAACCAAAGATTGCCTGAAGTGATTTAGAAAGATCCATCACCAGTTACCCTCAGACTTTACCATCACCCAGCCCCACACATCAGCTGGGGAAGCTGTCACAGCCAAGGACTGCAGAGCCACTCTGGACACTGGGAATTCCTGCAGCTGTGTCCAGCCACAGGTGAGGCTTCCAACCTCGCTGGGAGAGAGCCCAGCTTGGAGAGTGCTGAACAAACAAACTGACAGCACTTCCAGTGCAGGAACTTCTGGATTCATTCTCCTCTTGGATTCTCCCAAAGCCTGGCCAGGGCTCAAGGAAGAACCAAGGGAGCTGACTTTGACCATACAGCCCCAAACCAGGCCAGATGTTGGATTTCATGGCCTTGTTTAGCTTCTAAATACAGAAAAATCAATACATGATTCACTAATGAGTGAATACATCTACCACAATGCTAATGATCATGCATATTTTGTTAATGAGAGGATACAAAGATAACATTTTGTTGGAAGGTTCATCGAGAGGTCACTTTGGCTCAGGCCTGTTGTTCAGGCCTCAGTCAGGCCTCTTGTTCAGGCCTTGGCACTTCAGGGATGTGGTTTAGTGCTGGGCTGACAGTGCTGGGTGAGCGGTTGGGCTTGATAAGCGCAGAGGTCTTTTCCAACAGAAAAGTGTCTAGAATTCCAGGATTTCATCTGCTCCATTCAGCCTGGTACAAGTTAGCAGCATCATTTTGCTCAGAAAGTTCCCTCTTGGTCAGCTCTTGAGGCTTAAGGCTTCAGGCCCTCTAGCTCCTGGTGCTAAGCTGCTCATGATGAACAAGAGGACTATGAGAGAAGAATACAGCTCATCCAGTTCCTTCTGGGACACTGAGAGGGGAGGGTGTGAAAACAGGAGCATTGCTTGGTGTCACCTCCTCTCTGCCCTTCAGGCCTTTCAGTGCTCTGAAACAGCCAAGAGCTTTCTTCAGGAGTGCAAGGAAGCAGCTGTTCCTTCTGCCAGGTCTGGCTCTCTCCAGTCTCTGCACTTGACTGCTTTTGTCCCTCTTGCTGTGCCCTCTGTTCCCCCTCTGCTCGCTGGCTGCTGCCCAGGACTGTGGAACTGGCACAGATCAAGTGCTCAAGAGCCTCATTTCTCTGCCCTTGGAGCTGCCTGGGCACAGCAGCCTTTTCCATCTGCAAGCTCCATATGGACAGGGAGTGCCCAGCTCCGTTCCTTGCACAACCTCCAGGAGCCCAGGGCCTGCCATCTCAAGTTCCTGCTGGCACTGAGGACTCCCAGGTGCCTCAGGCTGCTGTGATACCACTGCAAACAGGAGGCAAGAGTGGCAGGGGCTGTGCTCAAAGTCAGCTCCATTTGCTGCCGCTGCTGCTGCTGTGGGGTCATTTGTCCAGCCCTGCCCCAGCCTCAGGGATCAGCTCCAGGCCCTGCTGCTGCTCCCTCGGGATCAGCCACAATCTGGTTGTTGCTCTCAATGCCAGCAGAAGCAGTGGCTGAAGCAGCAGGTGCTGACAGTGCCCCAAGCCCTGGGGCCAGAGGGAAGGGAGCTGCTTCACATGAAAACCAGGAGCAAAGGACATTTCTTTTTAGGACAGGTTTCCTGGTTTAAGGAAAAAAAAAGAGAAAAAAAAAGAAAAAAGCCTAGATGAAATATGAAAGATAAAAACAAAACTCAGGTGTGTAGTGTAAAATCTTCTGTAACTTTGCATCAAGAGGTAACTGATCTTTTGTAAAAGAGAGCTCAGTTATTTACTTTGTCAACGTGCTGATAGCATGGATCTATCTTACTGACTTCATCAGCCTTTTCTTAATAGATTCTGGACTTTGTTTCCAATATTAAGTAATTTTAAATTGTGGTTGAAGCAACAGGAAATTGATTGTGCCCTGCCAGCTCCGAGCAGGACTGGGAATCCAGATTCTGCTGATCCCCATCCCATTAAGAAAATGTCCTTCCTTCTCACCCTGCGAACGAGCTGTGCATTCCCTTTGAAATTGTCAGTGGTTTCTTAAAAATGCAAAGTCCCACTTAAAGCTTTTTGCTCTGGTTTGGAAGTCAAGAAGGGGAATTCTTCATCCATCAACTCCAGACTGCACTGCCTTAGGAACACAGCCCACTCGCCAGGTTTGGCTCACTCGTGGCACTTCTAGAGGAGGAAGAAAGTGCAATTGCACAATTCCAACCCAAAAGGAAGGAAGAGTGGGACAGACAAAACATCCTGTGGACATACAGGTGTTCAGCTGGGACTGTGGAGTGTTGGGGTTCTTGCCAATTGGATGTGTATCCCTCACTGCAATCTCTGGGCCTGCAGGAGAGTCTCACTCACCTGCACAAGCAGAAAGCTCCGTCGGTGTGCTCAGAACAGGCTCGTCTGATGCAGAGCTGTCAGAGCAATGGGAGGGCAGAGCAGGCCCAGCCGTGCCCAGGGCTGAGCCCCAGCAGAGCCCTGGCAGAGCCCAGAGCAGCCTCAGCATCCGCAGAGCCCTGCTGGAAGGAGAGAAACCAGAAACTGCCCGTCAGCTGAAGGCTCCTGTCCCCCTTGTCCCAACTGCCTGCAGTGCCCAGGCCATGCTGGCTGAGCTCAGAGCTGTGCCCAAACCTCCCCATCACTGCTGCCTTTGGGAGGAGAGCAGGAGGGCAGGACATGTGCCCAGCCTCCAGCCAGCCATGGCAGATCCACCTCCTCAGCAGCTGCCCAGAGCCAAAGAGCAGCTTGGCAGATGACTGAAGAAGTTTTGCATCCACCCCAACCAAAGGGGAAAACTTTTGGGGCCCAGCTAGGCTGTGCAATGCACAGATGTGGGAGCATCCCCCTGGCTTTGAACTCACCTGTTGATCGGGTGTGAAGTGTGTCTTTGAAGAAAGTGCCAAAGCTGATCATCTTCAGCTTGCTGGGTCGCCAGGTTGAGGTAGAGGTTGTCAATCCTTGAAGTCCTCCTTGGTGTCTCCAGCTGCAGCTCCACCTGATGCAGCATCTCCAGGGGCTCCTGCTTCTTCCCTGGGGGCCACACCAGGCTGTCAGTGTTCTGCCCATGGCCCCAGCCAGCAATGAACCAGGACAAGCAAAACCAGGGTGGATGGTGGACACCAGTGCTTGCCAGATCAGATCTCCAACTCAGCTCCAGCACAAGAGCTGTGAGTTCCCTGATGATCCCTGCTCAGAGCTACAGGCAGGTCAAAAAAACATCTAGTTTGCTTTACTTCTGATTGCCAAAAGATGTGTGGAGCTGTTACCTGCCAGGCCCCTGGATCAAACTGTGCACGTGGGTCTCTCCCATCTTCTAGGGCAGACGAACATCCTGCATCCAAGGATCGTTGAAGAGGTCCTCCAGTGATGGCCTGTCCAAGGGTTGCATGGACAGACACCTCTTAATGACATCTTGGCACTCTGAGGAGAGAAACCAGAAACTGCCAGTCAGTTGGAGAAGGCTCCTGTCCACTTCTCCCTCCCAGTTCCCATGCCAAGGCCATGCTGGGTGTGCTAGAACTGTGCCTAAACTTCCCCAGGCATTCTCTGTTTTGGAGGAGAGCAGGAGAGCTGGACATGTGCCACCTCCTCAGCAGCTGCCAGAGCAGGATGCTCATGAGCCTGCTGCTCTCTCCCAGCACTGGTATTCCCCCTGTGCCACAGAGATGAGGATCCACCTTGAGAGAGCCGTCGTGGGAACAAGATCCGCCCCCAGATGATCTCCTGGCCCCTCCTGAATGGGTGCTTCCCGACGACCAGGTGGTACAGCAGGAGGCCCAGGGTCCAGATCGTTGCTGCCCCACCGTTGTAGAATTTGAGGTGGATCCACTCTGGTGGGCTGTAGGACAGGGTTCCTGTGGAATACAGATGGAGTTCATCAGGGGATGCTGCTGCTCCCAGAGCCTCACCCCACATCCCTGGGCATGCAGGGGCTGCACCAGTGGCACACAGGGTGACCTGCTGCCCTCTCACCAGCACCTGTGACTCGTGTACAAACTTGGGGTTGGAAAAGAAGCCACTGGTGTTGGAATGAGGCAGCAGAAGCCCTGGGGAGGTCCAACCACGACACGCAAAATAAAACCATTCCCAGAGGTGGGAAAAACCACTCTCATCCCTCTCTGCATTGCCCCCAAAAAACAATTACAAGCCAAGGCAAACAAGGGGAGTGGAGCAGTCCAAGACCTTCCTCGCCAGCCTACCAAACTGGCTGGGGCATGGGGTCTGACACCCCTCACTGCTACACTCATTGGGGTTTTGTCAGACTGACTGCCCCAGCCCCAGCCCAGCTAAGGGCAGAGTGGGTGGTGAAGGTGGTCAACAGGGCTGCAAGTTGCCCCCTTCGACCCCCACCCAAAAGTAACTTGGGTGAAGAGTTAATCCCATGCCTGGCAGCTACAGGAGAAGCCCTGGTGCTACACCCAGGCTGGACCATGAGATGCCCAGGAGCATCCCCTGGGAAGGCTCACCTGCAAATTGGGTGTAGGCTGTGTCTTGGAGGAAGGTGCCACAGCCAAAGTCGATAAGTTTCAGCTTCATGGTGGCCAGGTCGAGCAGGATGTTCTCGGGCTTGATGTCCCTGTGCAGCACCCCGCAGCTGGTGCAGTGCCGCACGGCCTCCAGCACCTGCCGGAACATCCCCCGTGCCTCCTCCTCCGGCAGGAACCTCCGCTCCGCCAGGAAATCCCAGAGGTCCTGACAGCGCTCCGGACGCTCCAGCACCAACAGGTAGCCGCTGGGGAGCTCAACCCACTCCAGGAGCTGGATGACACCAGCACAGCCAGTGGACACCTTGTGCAGCAGCACAATCTCCAGGGGCGCACGGGTGCCATCGGGCTGCGGGAGGACCACGATGCCATCAGTGGGGCTGAGGCCATGCCAGGGCTCTGGGACCCCTCACCCAGTCCGGGATGCTCTGCGCCCCCCGCTCACCCCACGCCCGCTCTACCTCCCTCGAGGCGTCCTGGCAGCTCCCACCCTGCCGGGCCCCGGCTTATCCCCGCCCGGCACGGCCCGGGTTCTGCCGCTGGCCCCGCTCACTCACCAACTCGCCCCAATGATGGATGCGGTCCCTCGAGACACATTTGATGGCTACCTGCGAGCAAGAGACAGCAGCGGGCTCAGCTCGCCGCCCGCCCTGCCGAGCTCCACCCTCCTCCTCCTCCGCCCGCCGCCAGCCCCGCCACTCACCGGGGCGCCGTCCGCTAGCCGCGTCCCCGCGTAGACGCTGCCGAACCCGCCTGTGCCCAGCAGCGCACCCAGCCGGTACCGCTCCTGCAGGGCCTCCTGCGCCTTCCCTGCGGGCGACACGCGGCCGTCACCGCTCGGCCCGGGGCCACACACGGCCCCCGACCGCCTCTGCACCACCCCGGGCCGGGCATGCCCCTCTGAACGGGGCACGGGCGGCTCGGGGCCGGCGGCCGGACTGCCGAGCGGCGGAGCTCGGGCCGGAGAAGGCGCAGCGCGGGCAGCAGGAGCGGCCGCGCCGTGTGTGTCCTCCTCGGGCCCCGGGAGGAGCCGGTAACGGGGCCGGAGCTGGGTTCGGGGCCGGGGCCGGAGCTGGGGCCAGGGTCGGGGCTGGGGCCGAAGCTGGGGCCGAAGCTGGGGCCAGGGTCGAGGCCGGGGCCGTGGTCGGGGTCGGCACTGGACCCTGCGTCGGGGCCGGGGCCAGGCTCGGGACAGACGAAGCCAAAGGGTGGCGATGCCGCCCCAGACCCAGCCACTGATGCCCGCCCAGCAGCGCCACAGCCAGGACCGGCAGAGCCGGGCAGAGGCGAGAGCGCGGCGGGACGCCCAGGGGCGGGGAGGGGGCAGCCCCGGCCGGGGCCGGGGGCGAGCCTGGGGCATGGCCCGGGCTGGAAGGGGGAGAGGGAGGGCGAGAAAGGAGGGGACACAGGGAAAGGGACACTGGGAGAAGCTGTGGGACAGGGGGAGAGGGAGAGGAGGAGCAGGATAAAGGGAAGGAGGGGGTCCTCAAAACTCTTCAGTCGCTGCTGCCGCCGCTGCCGCCGCTGCCGCTGCTGCCGGTGCTGCAACTGAAGCTCTGGGGCAGTTAGTCCGAGTGGCCGTTAGTCCGAGTGGCCGTTTGTCCGAGTGGCCGTTTGTCCGAGTGGCCGTTTGTCCGAGTGGCCGTTTGTCCGTTCCCCGCTCGCCCCCGCGCGCCCCACGGCCGAGCCCCGCGCGCCCCCGGGGGCAGCCCCTGAGTCTGTCCAAACACGGGAACTTTGCCGTGTTCAGCCCACATCCAGAGGCTTGACTGCTGCACAGTGGCACAGCAATCCCCTTGGCTGCTCTGTGCATTGTCCCTGCTGAGGGTCAAACACTAGCAGAGCACATTCCCTGTCTCTAGAATTCATACCTGACCAAGCACTGCACTTGTGTCTCCAGCATTGCTTTCCAAGCAGAACGGGGAAAGACAAACTGTGTAACTCATGGTATTTCAGAGAGTCTAAAACATGCTAAGTCATAGATCTTCGAGGTGAGATCCATTTGCAATTAATGGCATGGAGAAGTAGTGCAACATGGAAAAGGGGAGCATAGAAATAAATAGAGGAAAACATCTTGAATTGTTTCTTTACCTTTTCTTTTCACTTCTTGAAAGCTGTTTCAGTTTTTCAGGAATCTTCTCCACAGTCCTGTTCGCTCTTTTCAAGAACCTTTCCTGGAGGGAATGAATTGCAGGGATTATTGGGCTGCACTGGCCCTGGCCGGGTGCCTGGTGCCACCAAAGCCATTTTGTCACTGTCCTCAGAGGTGCAGGACACAGAACCCAGGAGGAAAGGCTCGAGGGCTGGGATAAGGGCAGGGAGAGGTCACTCACTGGTCACTGTCAGGGGCACAACAGACACAAGCTAGGGAAATTAATGGAATTGATTTCTAAGCAAATCACAGTATGAGGAGAATTAAAACAAGCCCTAACAAAACACCTTCCCCACCCCTTCCTCCTTCCCAGGCTCCCAGCCTCCACCTGCAGTCCCTCCTCTGCTTTCTCTGCAATTGGAAATTTGTCACCAGCCACAAACTTTGCTTTAGCCTCATCTCGGGATCCCTTCCTGGAGAGGAAGAACTTTGTCCAGCAGAGATTTAGAGTGCAGCAGCCTTTAAGGCTCAGGGTGTTTCTCCTGCAGCTCCTTGTAGGTCTCCTCTTCCTGTGCTGGGTCTCCTGTGCCACAGAACTCTGCCAGCTGCAGCTTTGCAAACATCAGCTCAAGGTCTGGATGTTCCTGAACAATTTGCTCGAGGTCCTTGGGGGCTGCATCCAATGCATTCTTCTTGTCCTCCCCCTTTGCATGGAGCCAGTGGATCTGCTGGCCCCTGGCCAGGGCCTGGCAGAGCAGGTGGAACCTGGGTCCTGCTGCAGGAGCTGGGGGAGCTCCAGGACTCGCTCTGGCCACTGGGGCAGCCACAACACAAGCCGTTCCCAGCCAGGAGCCGAGGGCTCCGTGTGGCTCTGCAGGACCTTGTCCCTGGGGCTCGTCTGGATCAGCGCGGGCAGCTGGGCTGCACTTGGCTTCCTTTGTGTCCCTGCTTCCCCTGGGACAGCAGCTGCCCAGTGCCGAGGGGACAGCAATGGCACCGGGGCAGTTTGGGGTGAGGTTCAGTGTCTGTGCCTGGCAGAACTCCCAAATCCTTGCCAAAGGAGCAGAGAGTGCTGACAGAGCACAGGATGCTCTGCTGAGCACGGGATGGACTCAGGGTGGACAGCTCCGGACTGGTGCTGCCAGTGCCGCGCGGGGCGGGGCCGCTTTGGGGACCCCCCAGGGCAGAGCGCTTTGGGCTGCTTTGGGGCTCTGGGCACCTGCAAAACCGGCGCTGGGCACGGCAAGAGCGTGTGGGGGCAGCTGGGGCCCTACTGGTGGCACTGGTGGCGCTGGGAGTCCCCCGGCCACAGGTGAGGAGCTCTGGGGTGAGCTGGGAGAGGAGCAGGGGGATGGGGCTGGTAGATGGGAGAAGGGGTGCTAAAAGGTGGGGTGAGACCCCCCTAACCGAGTGGGAAGGGAGTGGAACCCTGTAAAAATCAATGTTTACCAAATATGTTAAAAGCCACTAAGAATGAAGAGGGATGGATGAATTAGCTTTTGTAATGAGGGAAATAAAGGAAAAAACCCACAACAAAACCCACTGGGGGACTGAGTCCAGGATATCTAATCTCTGAAATTCTCTGCTTGGTGTGGGATAGAATGAAATTGCAAAATCGGTAACAGTGAATTGTTCAATTTATTTAAAAACAATCCCATAAACAGGAAAAGGCCACCTCCTGGTACAGTTAAACCGGGAAATTCACCTGGAAGTTACTGGAAATCGATTTCTCCAAATTACCCAGACAAATTTGGAATCAGTGTCTTTTGGTATTGGTGGACAAATTTTCTGGATGGCCAGAGGTCTTTCCCTGTCGCACCAATAAATCCAGGGAAGTGGTAAAAATTATGCTTAATCAATCATACCAAGATTTGGTGGCAACTTGGTTTGTCTTCAGAGAGAAGCCTCCATTTTATAGCAGATGTGGTGCAACAGCTGAGCAAAACCCTGGGTATAAAAAGGGACTGACACAGCCCTAGGTGACCACAGGTGAGTGGGAAAGTGGAAAGGATGAATCAGAATTTGAAACAACAAATTAGGAAAATGTGCCAGGAAACCTCTTCAAAACAGCCACAGACCCTTCCTCTGGCTCTTCTGTGAGTCAGAATTCAGCCAGGGACAAAAACAGTGAATTGCTGTTGGGGCAGCTGTACCAAACACCATCAGTTCCTGGAGAAATCCATCCAAAGGGAGAAACAGATGTAAATCTATACCTGGTTTCTTTAGGAAAGGTGGTTTATAACCCTGTTGGGACCAGTTGCTGTGGATGTCCCTGTTGATCCATTCCAGTCTGGGGATTTTGTGTATGTAAAGAGTTGGAGCTCTGAACCCTTGAAGGAAGAGTGCAAAGGAGCTTTCCAAGTTCTCCTGGTAACCTACACTGCCCTCAGGGTGGAAGGAATTGAACCCTGGGTTCATCACACGCAGGTAAAACCAGCAACCACACATTAAATACAGCAGAGAGAAAACTGACTGATACCCTGGACCCTGCAGGTTATATATATATACACTACTGGTTTAGGTATCAAATATGATTTTCTAAGGGGATACTGTTTATTGGATCTAGATGAAGATGATGACTAATTGCATATTTATAATAACAATAGAAACTATGTTGTTAACCTCTGGGGAGGGGAATGTGATCTTAAAGTTAGTGCAAGATTTTTGCAGATTACAGAATGTAACACCTATAACAGCTTGTTTGCCAACACATTTTCTCTGCAGAAAATCCAATTCCGTGGGGAGCTTTAGTCAGCACTTTGACAAAAATCTGGGAACACGTGTGGGAAGGAAGTAGCACCCAGGGCAAATGGAAAGGGATGGAAGGAGAATATTCCTTACAAAGGAATTCTTACAGATCAGAACGATACTGTTGAGAATTGTAATATCTCAAAACTGGACCTGGAAATCACCTCAGGAAATACCTATTGGCTGACAGATTGCACTGATACCCCTTGGGGATGTCAAATTCCAGAAGTATGGAATAGCCCTCAGACAGGACAGTGGGAATATATCCAGCCAGTTCAGTGGTGTCTGGACTGGGAAGGGAGCCCAGGCCTCCCAGAGGACCCTTACAGGTGGGTATAAAATACCCTGATTTAATAAGGCCAAGGCCAAAGGATCCCAGGGCAAAGGAAAAGTGGAATTGCATTTGGATAGACACTTGAACTGTTTGGAATCCTGAGGTACAGTGGCTCATGGCTGTGGCCCAGGCTCTGAGGGTGGGATGTGTCTGTAGAAATTATTCTGCCTTTCTTAATGACACCTGTTAGGTCTCACCTAACAAACAGTTCAGCTTGCCGAGACACAGACTGTCAGCAGGACATGGTGAAATCATTAGTTCACTTAGGGTGGGTGGGAAGTGATGGAATTTGGGGCACACATTTGCCCTTGGGGGAATCAAGAGCACAATGGACACTTGGGGTTTTAAGGTTATGTCCCTTGTGGAAGGAATCACCCCTGGGAACCCAGCTGTGGGGAAAGGTTAAAGGGGATGAAACTTGGAAACATCCCAGCATGGGAACTGCAGTGGGATGGATTTTAGAATCCATCTTTACTCCTCAAAGATCTGCCTTTAGGAACAGACCAAACACACAGCATTGGACTGCAAATGGGAACTTTAGTGAATGCAACTCAGTTGGGGTTTACTGAAATAAATGAGCAATTGAAAGCCACAACTAAAATGACCTTACAGAACAAACTGGCATTAGACCTTTTGCTGTTAACTGGAGTATGAGGATATTTGAATTGAAACAACAAACTTGTGTGCACCTTCTAAATGTGATGCTGAATTGGATGATTAGGCAGAGAGGATAAAATTGGTTGCTGCATCCAGCAGGGAATTAAGGGGAGGATTAGAAAGTAACTGGTTAAATAAAATATTTGAAGGACTTGGATTTTCTCTGACTGCTTGGTTGGCCTTACTTTTGTAAAATATGATTGGGATCACAGTAATAATTGTGATTATGACACTTGTTTTAAGCTGTGTAAAGAACACAACTGTGAATGCAACTGAGGAACTGACAGAATGTGAGTAAAAGAGCAGAGTGAGGCTTATGAAGGCTTGAAGGGAAGAGAAGCTTCCCAAGCCTCAAAGAGGGGGAATGTTGCCAGATGAAGAATCATTTGCACCTGCTGGGTTCATACAATGCTTATTCTCCAGAACCCCCTGGCCCCTGGAACCACACAATGCTTATTCTGTAGGAAGCAATCAGCCCAGGTGTGCCAACTTCTACCAGCTCACCAGGCAGTCAGGTATGGCTTTGGGGTCACCAACCACCAGGGACCACCAAAGAGAGCCCCAGGACAGAAGAACAGATGTGCAAAGGGTGGGGGAAATATGGTAATGATTTTGGGGAAAGATTATCATATGTAAGTTTATTGTGGGACAGTCATTGAATATGTATGTAAAGTACAGGCTATAAACAGGAACTTTCCTGTGCTCAGCATGCACAGCTTTGGGAGGAGCTCTTCCCTGTGCATCTGGCCAAATAAAAAATGCTGCTGCTTAATGCTGCATTGCGGTTAAGGAGGTTTTTATTTTACTGAATTGTTGGTAACACCTCTGTGGCTGTGTCATAGAACCACAGAGCAGCTGTGATGTCAGAAAGGTGCTGTGTGACATCACAGAATGGGTTGTGTGAGGACATCGAGCAGCTGCAACATCATAGAGTGAATGTGTGACATCACAGAGCAGGCTGTGACACAGAGGAGGCTGTGTGACATCACAGAGAGGTGTGACATCACAGGATGGTGATGGGACATGGTAGAGTGGGCTGTGAGATCACAGAGCTGCCTGTGGGACATCACAGAGCGGGCTGTGACACTGCAGGGCAGTTGTGTGACATCACAGAGTGGGCCATGACATCACAGAATGGGTAGTGACAACACAGAGTGGGTTGTGACATCAAAGGGGGGAACTGTGTGACATCACAAGGCAATTGTTACATCACAGGGCAGCCATGACATCACAGACTCGCTGTGTGACATCACAGAGGAGGGAGTGTCCTACCACAGAGAGGGATTTGACATCACAAGATGGCTGTGTGACATTCCAGAGTGGGCTGTGACATCACAGGGGGGCTGTGTGACATCCCAGAGTGGGCTGTGACATCACAGGGGGGCTGTGTGACATCACTAGGGGCTGTGTGACATCACAGGGTAGTTGTGTGAGGTCACTGGGGAAGTCACTCTGCCCCAGCCCCCCTCACAGTTCCCCCCAGAGAAGTCCAACGCTGCTTGTGCACAGCAGGGTCCCCTGTCCCCCCAGGTCCCCCCTGGCACCTCGGGGTGTCCTAGGTTGCAATATTGATGTAGTTAAGTATTCTATTACCACCAGCTGTGGGCCATTAGCTGCCATCACCTGCTAATGACCCACTCCGGATGACAGACAATGGGCCATCCGTTAGCTGTTACCAGCTGCTAACGACCCACCCCGCATGACAGGCAATGGGCCATCAGAGACCCACCGTGTGACTCATGGACTTATCCCATTGTGAGATGCTCTGCCGAGGAGGGAGGAGCCAGGTGTTCCCACCTAGATATAACCTAGCCTTAGAACTGCCTGAGCGAGCCCTGTCTACTGGGTTCCCAGAAGACCAGAGCTACTACTAGATCTTCAGCTAGAGACTAAACCTTCACAAGATCACCGCTTCAACTGGACTACTTCAGTTAGACTGCTACTACCACCCTAACAGGGTGTTAGGTTGTATCTGACTTTGTCAGTGCTTTTCCTTGTATTATTTCACTTATTTTTAATTTCAATCTTGACTTGTGATCTCCTACTGGTTTGCTTTCAAACCAACACATATTTTGGCGCCCAACGTGGGGCCCGACCTGGGGAAACTCAGAAAATCATATCACCATGATGCTCAGCCTGTCTATGTGGGTAATGTATCTTACCCTTTATATTTTCCCTCAAATGGGAAACTATCTACCCGTTGCATTGCTCCTGTTGCGACCAGGGAATGGCATGAGAATTGCTGTATTGGTTTATTATGCCTATTGCATGGTAACCTGTGAGGCGATGAATACCTTTCGTTATATATACTCGACTTTGTCTGCCTGGCCTAACCTGAGCTGCTTCTTCTGGGACCTCCTCAGCAATCGCACCCACCCTCTGGAGCTAGGAGGAGAGAGTGGTTTCTTCCAGCATTTCAGGCCAGGCACAGCCATCTTTGACAACATTGAGTTCTCTCTGGATGCTAAGGATGGCATAATCTTCCTGTTAGTTCTGTTTTCTTTCTTCTCTGCGACCAGCACAGTGTACCTCATGCTGAAGAACAGAACAATACTTTGCCTTCTTGAGGAGGAGAAACGAAACAAATCAGCAGGCAAGAGGAAAAGAACCAAAGGAGCAGTCAATGTCTCACCACAGACCATTGCCGAATCAGAACAGCCAAAGCCAGTAGCGGTTGCCCCCGTCCAGAAAAAGAAATCCAAGAGCAAGTCAGTCCGCACAGCGACTGATGAGGATGCGGCAGGACCATCCCACCAAGCAGAAGAGACAGAGCCAGAGATCATCACTCGCTCTCTATCCCTGGGGGAGCTGCGTGACCTACGGAGGGAATTCACCCGGCAGGCGAATGAGTCCATCTTGACCTGGCTGCTCCGTATCTGGGACGCCGCAGCTAATGACACTATTCTGGATGGAAGTGAGGCCAGACAACTGGGATCCCTGTCTCAGGATGTGGTCATTGACCAGGGGATTGGGAAAACCCAGGAAACTCTCAGCCTCTGGCGACGATTGCTGCTGAGTGTACGGGACAGATACCTGTGCAAAGAAGACCTCCAGATGCACCAAAGGAAATGGAACACAATAGAACAAGGTATCCGATGCCTGAGGGAATTGGCCGTGCTAGAGATCATTTTCTCAGACAACGAGAGATTCCCTAAGAGCCCAGATAATGTCCGGTGCACTTCACAAATGTGGCTAAGATTCGCGCGGCTCGGACCAGAGATATACTCTCGTTACCTGGCAACACTGCAGTGGAGGGAAGGCGAAGACCAGGTGGGCGTGTTAGCAAACAAACTGAGAATTTATGAGGACACTGTCACCGCCCCACTACGCACCCAGGTCTCATCGGTAGAAACAAACCTGGCCGAGCAAGTCCGGAGATTGATTGAAGAGAGCCATCAGAAACTAAGGAAAGAGCTCACAGAAAGATTTTTTCCATGCCACACCAAAACCAACCCGAGTCTCTGCCATCAGGAGCAGACGTACTCCAGTCAGGGAAAGAAAACAAACTCCACGACGTGACCTCTGGTTTTTCCTTCAAGAGCATGGGGAAGACATGAGGAAGTGGGACAGGAAACCCACCTCCACCTTAGCAGCCCGGGTACGTGAATTGAAAACAGAAACATCCACCTCAAGAAGCTCATCTAGGTACAACACTGCCCCAGTCTCTTGTGGACAGAACTCCAGACAGAATGGAAGTGATAATATGACTGATCCTCTTGAAGGGACCTCAGGAATACATTTACAGGACAAGAACATCGTGCACCAAAAACAGGATTAGAGGAGCCCTGCCTCTAGCCAGGTAGAGGAAAGGGATAATCGGATCTATTGGACTGTGTGGATCCGATGGCCTGGCACGTCTGACCCACAAAGATACACGGCTTTGGTTGACACCGGCGCTCAGTGCACCTTGATGCCATCCAGGTATGTGGGGACTGAATCCATTTCTATTTCTGGGGTGACAGGAGGATCCCAGCAGCTGACTGTACTGGAAGCTGAAGTGAGTTTAACTGGGAAAGAGTGGCAGAAACACCCCATTGTGACTGGTCCAGACGCCCCATGCATCCTCGGCATAGATTATCTCAGGAGTGGATATTTCAAAGACCCAAAGGGACATCGCTGGGCTTTTGGGATAGCAGCCATAGAGACGGAGGACATAAGACAACTGAATACCCTGCCCGGTCTCTCAGATAACCCGTCTGCTGTAGGACTACTGAGAATTGAAGAACAGCGGGTACCAATTGCTACAGCAACAGTGCACCGCCGGCAATACCGCACTGACAGAGACTCTGTGGTCCCCATCCATAAGATGATTCGGGAACTGGAGAGCCAAGGGGTGGTCAGCAAGGCTCACTCACCCTTTAACAGCCCTATATGGCCGGTGCGTAAGTCCAGTGAAGAATGGAGACTGACGGTGGATTACCGTGGCATGAATGAAGTCACACCACCACTGAGTGCTGCTGTACCGGACATGTTGGAACTTCAGTATGAGCTGGAATCCAAGGCAGCAAAGTGGTATGCGACCATTGATATTGCCAATGCTTTTTTCTCCATTCCTCTGGCAGCAGAGTGCAGGCCTCAGTTTGCTTTCACCTGGAGAGGTGTGCAGTACACATGGAACCGACTGCCCCAGGGGTGGAAGCACAGTCCCACCATCTGCCATGGACTGATCCAGGCTGCACTGGAGAAGGGTGAGGCTCCAGAACATCTGCAGTATATTGATGACATCATTGTGTGGGGAGACACAGCAACGGAAGTATTTGGGAAAGGAGAGAAAATCATCAGAATTCTCCTGGAAGCCGGTTTCGCCATCAAGAAGAGCAAAGTCAAGGGACCTGCCCGAGAGATCCAGTTCCTGGGAGTAAAGTGGCAAGACGGACGGCGTCAGATTCCTTCTGAGGTCATCAATAAGATCATCGCGATGACTCCACCAACCAACAAGAAGGAGACGCAAGCTTTCCTAGGCGCCATAGGCTTTTGGAGAATGCACATCCCTGAGTACAGCCAGATCGTGAGTCCTCTCTACCTCATAACCCGCAAGAAGAATGATTTCCACTGGGGCCCTGAACCGCAGCAAGCCTTCACCCAGATCAAACAAGAGATCGCTCATGCGGTAGCCCTTGGACCAGTCAGGACAGGACCAGAGGTAAAGAATGTGCTTTACTCTGCAGCCGGGAGCCATGGTCTGTCCTGGAGCCTTTGGCAGAAGGTGCCTGGTGAGACCCGAGGTTGACCACTAGGATTCTGGAGTCGAAGTTACAGAGGGTCTGAAGTCAACTACACTCCCACTGAGAAAGAAATCTTGGCAGCTTACGAAGGAGTCCAAGCCGCCTCAGAGGTGATCGGCACAGAAACACAACTTCTCCTTGCACCCCGATTGCCAGTGCTGGGGTGGATGTTCAAGGGAAGGGTTCCCTCTACTCACCATGCCACTGATGCCACGTGGAGCAAATGGATTGCCCTCATCACACAGCGCGCCCGTATTGGAAACCCGAATCGCCCTGGGATTCTGGAAATCATCACAAACTGGCCTGAAGGTGAGACTTTTAAATTATCTTCAGAAGAAGCAGAGGAGCAAGTAGCACGTGCCGAGGAAGCACCCCCGTATAACGAGCTGCCGGAGAGTGAAAGACGCTATGCCCTCTTCACCGATGGGTCCTGCCGAATTGTAGGCACAGATCGGAAATGGAAAGCTGCAGTATGGAGCCCCACACGACAAGCTGTACAGGCTACTGAGGGACAAGGTGGATCGAGTCAGGTCGCAGAGCTTAAAGCCATCCAACTGGCTTTGGATATTGCTGAACGAGAGAAATGGCCAAGGCTCTATCTCTACACTGACTCCTGGATGGTAGCCAACGCGCTATGGGGATGGTTAGACCGCTGGAGAAAGGCTAACTGGCAGCGCAGAGGAAAACCCATCTGGGCCGCTGAGATTTGGCAGGACATCGCCGCCCGGGCAGAAAAGCTGACCGTGAAAGTTCGACACGTGGATGCACATGTACCCAAGAGTCGGGCTAATGAAGAGCATCGTAACAACCAGCAGGTGGACCGAGCTGCCAAGGTGGAAGTGTCACAGGTGGATCTGGACTGGCAGCACAAAGGAGAATTATTTCTAGCTCGTTGGGCCCATGATGCCTCTGGTCATCAAGGGAGAGATGCGACATACAGGTGGGCTCGTGACCGAGGGGTGGATTTGACCATGGACAACATCTCACAGGTCATCCACAGCTGTGAGACTTGCGCTGCAATCAAACAGGCCAAGCGGGTGAAGCCTCTGTGGTATGGTGGACGATGGACAAAGTACAGGTATGGGGAAGTATGGCAAGTTGACTACATCACACTTCCCCAAACCCGCCAAGGAAAGCGCTACGTGTTGACCATGGTGGAAGCAACCACAGGATGGTTAGAGACCTACCCTGTGCCTCATGCTACTGCCCGGAACACCATCTTGGGTCTGAAAAAGCAAGTCCTGTGGAGACATGGTACCCCTGAGAGAATCGAGTCTGACAATGGAACCCATTTCAAGAATGGCCTCATAAGCACCTGGGCTAGAGAACACGGAATTGAATGGATATACCACATCCCCTATCATGCACCAGCTGCCGGGAAAGTTGAACGGTGCAACAGACTACTTAAGACAACTTTAAAGGCACTTGGCGGGGGAACCTTCAAAAATTGGGAACTGAACTTAGCAAAGGCCACCTGGATGGTTAACACAAGGGGTTCTATCAATCGAGCCGGTCCTGCCCAGTCCGAACCTTTGCACACAGTGGATGGAGATAAAGTCCCTGTGGTACACGTAAGAGGTTTTTTAGGAAAGACTGTTTGGATTAGTCCCACCTCAGGCAAAGGCAAGCCCATCCGTGGGGTTGTTTTTGCCCAAGGACCTGGTTATACTTGGTGGGTGATGCAGGCAGATGGGGAAACCCGTTGTGTCCCACAAGGAGACCTTATCTTAAGTGAGAACTGTGTAGATGGTAATAGAATAAGGGGTGGATAATGTCCTAGGTTGCAATATTGATGTAGTTAAGTATTCTATTACCACCAGCTGTGGGCCATTAGCTGCCATCACCTGCTAATGACCCACTCCGGATGACAGACAATGGGCCATCCGTTAGCTGTTACCAGCTGCTAACGACCCACCCCGCATGACAGGCAATGGGCCATCAGAGACCCACCGTGTGACTCATGGACTTATCCCATTGTGAGATGCTCTGCCGAGGAGGGAGGAGCCAGGTGTTCCCACCTGGATATAACCTGGCCCTGGAACTGCCTGAGCTAGCCCTGTCTACTGGGTTCCCAGAGGACCAGAGCTACTACTGGATCTTCAGCTGGAGTCTAGACCTTCACAGGATCACCGCTTCAACTGGACTACTTCAGTTGGACTGCTACTACCACCCTAACAGGGTGTTAGGTTGTATCTGACTTTGTCAGTGCTTTTCCTTGTATTATTTCACTTATTTTTAATTTCAATCTTGACTTGTGATCTCCTACTGGTTTGCTTTCAAACCAACACACGGGGTCAAGGCAGGACCTTGCCCTGACCCCAAGCACTGTCCCACCTGCAGGATCTGCTTCCCATCAGCCTCTTCCTCCTGCAGCCCCAAGCCCAGGTTGGTGCTAAACAAAGGGCGCTGGCTCAGGGTCATCCCCCGGTGGGGGCTGTGCACCCCCTCTGCCCCCTCCCCAAATTCCCTCCTGGGGGGAGCAGGAGCTGGGTCAGGAGCCCTGTGGGGAGGGAAAAGGAGGTGACACTGGGATGGGGGGGTCACACATGCTCTCAGGGACACACATGACCCCTGGGGACACCCTTCACCTTCTCCTGCAGAGCCAGGAGGATGAACTCCAACATGGAGCCCCCAAACCCCAGCAGCACCTTGGGGGGTGGGGTATGGTGGCAGCTTTGGAGATCTGGGTTTGTCATGACCACTCAAAAAACCTCTCCCAGCCCCACAGCCACTCCCAGGCCCCTCAAACCACCCAACAGCTCCTCCTAGGATGCCCCAAAACTGCTCCCTGCAATATAAATTGGCCCAAGAGCCACCATAACCCCATTCCCATCTCCCCCTACACACACCCAAATTCTCTCAAAGACACACAGCCCTGCCAGGACCCCAAACCTCTCTCGAGCCTGCCAAACTCCCTCTCAGCACCACAAATGCCCCCAAAAGCCACAAAAGCCCCTCCCAATTCCCCCAGGATTATCTAAACCCCCTCCCACCCCCCATGGCACTGACCAGGAGAGGCTGGTGGACAGGAACATCCACAGCTGGGAGCAGCTCAGGCACTTCAGCAGTGATTTGGGCACTTTGGGGGGCACACCCCACATGGGGAGACCCAGGCCAGGGACTGGGACAGACAACTGGAATTCCTGGACAACAGATGGGCTCAGGTGGACATATTCTGCTGGAACAGCTATGAGACTGTTGTCCTGGCCCCAGCCCGGGCAGCCCCAGAACATCCAAATCCTCATGGATATTCCCCTCAACCCCACATTCACCCCCAAATCCACAGTAAAGTGGTGCAACTTTAGATCTCTTTGTTTCATTTCTTTATTTTACCTCAGCTTTGGTTGTTCTGACAAGGTGATGATGGAAATTATTTAGGTTGGAAAAGACCTCCAAGATCATCCATCATTTCTTGATGCCACCAGAAGAAACAATTACACAGCAGGTAACAATTTTTAGGGTGTAACATTAATAAATCAGCTCTTCCCAATGAATTTCATACGTCAATCTGAGTCCCGATGGATTGTTCCTGCCCATGTTTGTCCAGGTTGCCACAGGGAATCAGGAGGACATGGAAGCCACCAGCCAGGTGCCTTTCCAACCTGAGTATGTTAGTTTTGCTTAGTCCAGAACATCAGGAAGCTATCTTTAGCATCTAGGGGAAACTTAAACCCTTCAAAAGCTGTTGTGGTAGGCCTGAAGAAGTGGCTGAAGGGTTGGGAGAAAACTCACCCCTGTGCTCATGAGTTGGTTTTGCTTAGCCCAGTTTTTGCTAGTGGGTGGGGAGGAGCACAAAAATGGCTCCTGTGTGTCCTGTGTGAATGTTCTAGAAGTTTTCACCATGTCCAGCAGAGCCAATCTCTGATGGCTCTGAAGATGATGGACATGCTGCTGGCCAAGTCTGGCCCAATTAGAGATGTTGGTTACACCTCTGGGATATCCATATTTAAGAAGAAATCAAAACAATGTGAGCAAGCACTTCTTTTTACACAGAGGATGAGGAGGAGGTGAGAATATGTGAGGGAAAACAACATGGAGACACCAAGGTCAGTGGAGAAGGTGGGGGAGGAGGTGCTCCAGGCACTGGAGCTGGAAATCCTCTGCTGGCCGTGGTGAGGACCATGGTGAAGCAGGTTGTCCCCCTGCAGCCCATGGGGTCCACAAGGGGTGCAGAGATCCACCCACAGCCCGTGGGGAGGTGCTCACGCTAGAAGAGCAGGTGGATGCCTGGAGGAAGCTGTGATCCAGTGGGAGTCCCAGTGCAGGGAAAGGCCTTGTTCCTTGGGATGGAAACAGCCTGGCCTGGGCTCAGATCTCTGAACCCTGTGGACAAGAACTCATGGGGCAGCAGATTCCAGTGGCTGCTGCTCGAGAGATTGGACCCATGGCAAAGAAGTTTGCAGAGGACTGTCTCCAGTGGGAGGGACCCATGGCTACGTAGAGGACTCCTCTCCCTGAACAGCGAAGAAATTTTGGTCATGGGCTGACCAAAATTTATTGGTTAGGTTACCAATAAATCACTTTGCAACTTTTAAGTTCTAAGCCTGTTTTACCCTTCAGTGCATCCTGCCTGGTTCATTATCTCGACTCATGAGCCCTGTGTGTGTATGTGTGTGTGTTAGGGCTTTTTTTCCCTCCCCTCTGCACACCTGCAGCAGGGGAGAGAAGAGAAAGCAGATTTCGTAGGTGCCTGGCATTTGGCCAGGGTCAAACCACAACACTAGGTCACTGGCAGTGTGGGTCACCAGGGCTCTTCCCAATGAGGGTCCTCTGATGGAGGATGAATACGGAGCAGTGCATTAAGCTCTTCCCACACTCGGGACACTCGCAGGGCTTCCCTTACCGGTGCCTCCATCGGTGTTTGGTCAAGTTAGAGCTCTGGGTAAAGCCTTTCCCACACTCGGGACACTCATAGGGCCTCTCCCCAGTGTGGATCCTCTGGTGGGTGATGAGGTGGGAGTTGCAATTGAAGCCCTTCTTGCACTCAGGGCAGCGGAAGGGTCTCTCCTCTGTGTGCATCTGCTGATGACTGAGGAGATTGGTGCTGGTCTGAAACCTTTTCCCACACTCGGGACACTCATAGGGCCTCTCCCCAGTGTGGCTCCTCCTGTGATGGATCAGGGTGGAGCTGTGGCTGAAGCTCTTCCCACATTCCCCACACTCATAAGGTCTCTCCCCAGTGTGGATGCGCTGGTGGTCCATAAGCTGGGAGATCTTTCTGAAGCTCTTCCCACATTCCCCACACTCATAGGGCTTCTTGGTCTCATGAAGCTTCGCAGCAATCTCCAGCTCTGAACTCCAGCTGAAGCTCTTGCCAATTTCCTGGCACAGGGTGAGTCTTTGCTCTTCAGAGCACCCTGGGCTGGGTTTGCAGCCTCTCCTTGTGCAGCATCTCTGGGGCTTTTCCTTCCAGTTTGATTCCTGGGTCACAGAGCTGCTCAAAGTGGCCTCTTCCGTGACGTTCTGCCGTAAGGATTTGTCCTCCCTGGTCTCTCTCCTCAGCTTGTTGTCTGGGGAAGGAAGGACAAGGAGAGGATTTGGGATTTGCCTCCATGCCAGAGGGAAGGGGAAGGAGATCCCCCAATCCATCCCTACCAGGACAGAGACAGCAGCAGGGTTGTCCTGCAGCCAGGGATGATGCTGGGCTGGGAGATGGAGGAGAAGAGAGCAGGAAAGGGGCAGTGACTTCTTCCTCACCTGCCTGGCTGTCCTGGGGCATCTTCCTCTTCCTCAAAGCATCCTCCTCCATCTGGCCAAGTTTTGGGAAACGAAAATCCTCGTCTGGGTGAAAAAAGGGTGTGAGTGCCTTGGGTTGGGGGTTCCTCCTGCCCAAGTCCATCTCTAGAAGTCACCGGCTCTTTTGTGTCTATAAATTCCTCCTAAAATAAGAATGAGTTCAGAAAAAGTCTCCTGGGAGTTCCCCCTTTCCAGTCTCCTCTCTTTGGGGTTCTGAGGTTTCCCATTCTCAAAGCTGCTGGGGCTCCCATGGGTCCTGGGGATCCCCCTTCTCCTGGGTCCTGATTAGGGATGCTGTGGGGTTTCGGTGCTCCCAGGGGTCCCTTCTTCCCTGGTTGTGCTTTGGCTCCAAGGGCTCCCAGGGTCCCCCTCTTCAGGCTCCCCCCACTCCAGGCACTCGGGGTTTCCCCCTCTCCCCATCACCCCTTTCAGTGTCACAGTGTCCCAGCCCTGCCTCATCTCCAGCCTCCCCCACCCCTCCAGGCTGCCAGGGATCCCTCAGCTCCGGTATTGCCCCTCTCTGCTCTCTGCACTCTTGGAGTCCTGCGTTCCACCCCCCTGGGCTCTCTCACAGATCCCCAAAACGATTGGCCTGTCCTGCTGATAGCAGGCAATTCCCAAATGGACTCCCCAATATCCCACCAAAGGTGCATTTATGGCTCAGCTTTGGAGTCCTGCAAGATCCAAACCTCCCCTTTAGCCCAAAATATCCCAGCCCGGGACATGCAAAGGTATCTGGCGCTCACTTCCAGAATCTGCAAGTTCCAAACACCCTCAAAAACTAACACCCTCCCAAAGACCCTCTGATAGCTTTGGGGTGAGCTTCCCTTCCCTGGTGACCTGTGGAATGCAGGGGGGGCAATGATCCCAGAGCCAGGGGTGCTGCAGACACAGTGGGTGGGGAAATCTCATGGTTCTCCTGCTCCTCCTTTTCCTGCTCCTCCTCCTCCTCTGCTCCCACCCCAGAACCCCATTCCCCACCCTCCTCTGCCCCATGGCTGCTGCAGCACTGGCTGCTGGGTGGGGGGAACCCCCCGATCAGCCCCAGGGATGGACAGGGGGCTTGGGGACCCCCAGTGCAGATCCACCTCCCCCAGAGCCCCAGGGAATTGCTCCAGGGATCCAGTGTTGAGGGACAGGGCTGGACTCCCATGGAACTGCCCTGCTTCCGTGCCAACCCCACCTTTCCCTCTCCTCTCCTCCCCCTTCCCATCCTTCTCCCAATCCACAGACCCCTCCCAATTAAATTTCTTTTTCCCATCGCCCTCCCGCTCTCTTGGGGATCCCAGCCCCCTCTTTTCCTCCCCACTTCTCCCCCTTTCACCATCGTCCCCTCAATCCCTAACCCCCCTCCCCTATGACTGGTTTTGGGGGTTCCAGGCCCCTCCTGCCCACTCTGGGGGTCCCAATCCCCATTTTGCTCCATTTGGGCTCCCAGCCCCCCTTCTCACCGCGCCCCCCGCTCACCCCGCGGCCGGGGGGACTCCCAGCGCCACCAGTGCCACCAGTAGGGCCCCAGCTGCCCCCACACGCTCTTGCCGTGCCCAGCGCCGGTTTTGCAGGTGCCCAGAGCCCCAAAGCAGCCCAAAGCGCTCTGCCCTGGGGGTCCCCAAAGCGGCCCCGCCCCGCGCGGCACTGGCAGCACCAGTCCGGAGCAGTGCGCAGCGCGGGCGGGCGGCATCAGCCGTGCCGGGCAGGGCCGGGCAATGCCCGCGGGGCTCCCCCGCACTCGGCCCCCAGTTGCCGGG
This sequence comes from Lichenostomus cassidix, assembly GCF_008360975.1. Lineage (NCBI taxonomy): Eukaryota > Metazoa > Chordata > Aves > Passeriformes > Meliphagidae > Lichenostomus > Lichenostomus cassidix. The sequence continues at coordinate 2,869,172 of NW_028147635.1, read as the reverse complement.
ACAGCAAGGGGGGCCCGGCCTGGGCGCCCCCCATCTTCCGCCTCCCCAAATTCCGCTCCCGGGGGCGCTGGGGGCAAGGGGGGGCGCAGGTGGGGTCCAGAGGTGCCCAGAGCCACGTGTCCCCCCGCTGCCAGTTCCACCCCCGGAGGATCAGGGGTACCCCAAAACTCCCTCACAGGTGCTGGATACCCCGCAAGCCCCTAAGGAGTGGGGTCCCCTCGGCTTCATCACCCTCAACCTTCGGCTGACTCATCCAAGGCCCCATCCCACCCATCCCCCTCCCCCAGACTTCATCCCACACCCCAATCCACATCCCACCTATCCCATCCCATCCCATCCCATCCCATCCCATCCCATCTTTCCCGGCAGCCGGCACTGGGACCCCTGAAAAACTCGCGTCTAGGGGACTCCCCAGTACTCCCCCAAGGGGCATTTCCGACTCTCATTCGGAGTCCTGCAAGATCCAAACATCCGCCCCAGTCCCCTCCCCCCACCCCCGAAATGTACACAGAAAAACCCAACCCTCCCAGGAGCAACCAAAGATATTTGGGGCTCCGTTCTGAAGTCCTGCAAGGTCCAAAAATTCCCCCCCCCAAAAAAAGAACCGCAGGCACCGCCCAAGATATTTGGGCCGAGCTCCCCCTGCCCGCTCACCTGCGGGATATCCTGGGGGGGCGATGCTCCCGGGCCGAGGGTTGCGGACACAAAGAACAATAGACACACGTGGTGATTCCTTCTCCTGCTTCTCGTGCTGCTCCTCCCCTCCCCTTTCTCTTCTTCCCCGCTCCTCCCCCTTTATCCCTCCCCTTCCTCTCGCTCCCCCTCCTCCATCCCTCCTCCCCACCCGCTCTTCCTCCTCCTCTGTCTCTCCTCCTCCTCTCCTGTCCGCTTCTCCTCTTCCTTTTATTTCTGACTCCCATCCCGGCTTGTCTCACATCCCCCCTGGTCCATCCCGTGCTCAGCAGAGCATCCTGTGCTCTGTCAGCACTCTCTGCTCCTTCGGGAAGGATTTGGGATTTCTGCCAGGCACTGACACTGAACCTCACCCCAAACTGCCCCGGTGCCATTGCTGTCCCCTCGGCGCTGGGCAGCTGCTGTCCCAGGGGAAGCAGGGACACAAAGGAAGCCAAGTGCAGCCCAGCTGCCCGCGCTGATCCAGACGAGCCCCAGGGACAAGGTCCTGCAGAGCCACACGGAGCCCTCGGCTCCTGGCTGGCAACGGCTTGTGTTGTGGCTGCTCCAGCGGCCAGAGCGAGTCCTGGAGCTCCCCCAGCTCCTGCAGCAGGACCCAGGTTCCACCTGCTCTGCCAGGCCCTGGCCAGGGGCCAGCAGATCCACTGGCTCCATGCAAAGGGGGAAACACCCTGAGCTTTAAAGGCTGCTGCACTCTAAATCTCTGTTGGAGAAAGTTCTTCCTCTCTGGAAAGAGATCCCGAGATGAGGCTAAAGCAAAGTTTGTGGCTGGTGACAAATTTCCAATTGCAGAGAGAGCAGAGCAGGGACTGCAGGTGGAGGCTGGGAGCCTGGGAAGGAGAAAGGGGTGGGGAAAGTGTTTTGTTAGGGTTTGTTTTAGTTCTCCTTCTCCTACTGTGATTTGCTTAGAAATCAATTCCATTAATTTCCCTAGCTTGTGTCTGTTGTGCCCCTGACAGTGACCAGTGAGTGACCTCTCCCTGCCCTTATCCCAGCACACGAGCCTTTCCTCCTGGGTTCTGTGTCCTGCACCTGTGAGGAGAGTGACAGAGTGGCTTTGGTGGCACCAGGCACCCGGCCAGGGCCAGTGCAGCCCAATAATTCCTGCAATTCATTCCCTCCAGGAAAGGTTCTTGAAAAGAGCAAGCAGGACTGTGGAGAAGATTCCTGGAAAACTGAAACAGCTTTCCAGAAGTGAAATGAAAATGCAAAGAAACAATCTGAGATGTTTTCCTCTATTTATTTATGTGCTCTCTTTTTCCATGTTGCACTACTTCTCCATGCCATTAACTGCAAATGGCTCTCACCTCGAAGATCTATGACTTAGCATGTTTTAGACTCTCTGTAATACCATGAGTTACACACAGTTTGTCTTCCCCCGTTCTGCTTGGAAAGCAATGCTGGAGACACAAGTGCAGTGCTTGGGTCAGGTATGAATTCTAGAGACAGGGAATGTGCTCTGCTAGTGTTTGACCCTCAGCAGGGACAATGCACAGAGCAGCCAAGGGGATTGCTGTGCCACTGTGCAGCAGTCAAGCCTCTGGATGTGGGCTGAACACGGCAAAGTTCCCGTGTTTGGACAGACTCAGGGGCTGCCCCCAGGGGCGCGCGGGGCTCGGCCGTGGGGCGCGCGGGAGTGAGCGGGGAACGGACAAACGGCCACTCGGACAAACGGCCACTCGGACTAACGGCCACTCGGACTAACGGCCCCGGAGCTTCAGTTGCAGCGGCGGCAGCGGCGGCAGCGGCGGCAGCGGCGGCAGCGGCGGCAGCGGCGGCAGCGGCGGCAGCGGCGGCAGCGGCGGCAGCGGCGACACAAGAGTTTCTAGGACCCTCTCCTTCCCTTTATCCTGCTCCTCCTCTCCCTCTCCCCCTGTCCCACAGCCTCTCCCGGTGTCCCTTTCCCTGTGTCCCCTCCTTTCTCGCCCTCCCTCTTCCCCTTCCAGCCCGGGCCATGCCCCAGGCTCGCTCCCGGTCCCGGGCGGGGCTGCCTCCTCCCCGCCCCTGGGCGTCCCGCCGCGCCCTCGCCTCCGCCCGGCTCCGGCGAGCCTGGCTGTGGCGCTGCTGGGCGGGCATCAGTGGCTGGGTCTGGGGCGGCATCGCCACCCTTTGGCTTCGTCTGTCCCGAGCCTGGCCCCGGTCCCGACGCAGGGTCCAGTGCCGACCCCGACCGCGGCCCCGGCCTCGACCCTGGCCCCAGCTTCGGCCCCAGCCCCGACCCTGGCCCCAGCTTCGGCCCCGACCCCAGCTCCGGCCCCGTTACCGGCTCCTCCCGGGGCCCGAGGAGGACACACACGGCGCGGCCGCTCCTGCCGCCTGCGCGGCGCCTTCCCCGGCCCGAGCTCCGCCGCTCGGCAGTCCGGCCGCCGGCCCCGAGCCGCCCATGCCCCGTTCAGAGGGGGATGCCCGGCCCGGGGCGGTGCAGAGGCGGTCGGGGGCCGTGTGTGGCCCCGGGCCGAGCGGTGACGGCCGCGTGTCGCCCGCAGGGAAGGCGCAGGAGGCCCTGCAGGAGCGGTACCGGCTGGGTGCGCTGCTGGGCACAGGCGGGTTCGGCAGAGTCTACGCGGGGACGCGGCTAGCGGACGGCGCCCCGGTGAGTGGCGGGGCTGGAGGAGGAGGAGGAGGAGGAGGAGGAGGAGGAGGGTGGGGCTCGGCAGGGCGGGTGGCGAGCTGAGCCCGCTGCTGTCTCTTGCTCGCAGGTGGCCATCAAATGTGTCTCGAGGGATCGCATCCATCACTGGGGCGAGTTGGTGAGTGAGCGGGGCCAGCGGCAGAACCCGGGCCGTGCCGGGCGGGGATAAGCCGGGGCCCGGCAGGGTGGGAGCTGCCAGGACGCCTCGAGGGAGGTAGAGCGGGCGTGGGGTGAGCGGGGGGCGCAGAGCATCCCGGGCTGGGTGAGGGGTCCCAGAGCCCTGGCATGGCCTCAGCCCCACTGATGGCATCGTGGTCCTCCCGCAGCCCGATGGCACCCGTGCGCCCCTGGAGATCGTGCTGCTGCACAAGGTGTCCACTGGCTGTGCTGGTGTCATCCAGCTCCTGGAGTGGGTTGAGCTCCCCAGCGGCTACCTGTTGGTGCTGGAGCGTCCGGAGCGCTGTCAGGACCTCTGGGATTTCCTGGCGGAGCGGAGGTTCCTGCCGGAGGAGGAGGCACGGGGGATGTTCCGGCAGGTGCTGGAGGCCGTGCAGCACTGCACCAGCTGCGGGGTGCTGCACAGGGACATCAAGCCTGAGAACATCCTGCTCGACCTGGACACCATGCAGCTGAAACTCATCGATTTTGGCTGTGGCGCCTTCCTCCAAGACACAGCCTACACCCAATTTGCAGGTGAGCCTTCCCAGGGGATGCTCCTGGGCATCTCATGGTCCAGCCTGGGTGTAGCACCGGGGCTTCTCCTATAGCTGCCAGGCATGGGATTAACTCTTCACCCAAGTTACTTTTGGGTGGGGGTCGAAGGGGGGCAGCTTGCAGCCCTGTTGACCACCTTCACCACCCACTCTGCCCTTGGATGGGCTGGGGCTGGGGCAGTCAGTCTGACAAAACCCCAATGAGTGTAGCAGTGAGGGGTGTCAGACCCCATGCCCCAGCCAGTTTGGTAGGCAGGTGAGGAAGGTCTTGGACTGCTCCACTCCCCTTGTTTGTCTTGGCTTGTAATTGTTTTTTGGGGGCAATGCAGGCAGGGATGAGAGTGGTTTTTCCCACCTCTGGGAATGGTTTTATTTTGCGTGTCGTGGTTGGACCTCCCCAGGGCTTCTGCTGCCTTATTCCAACACCAGTGGCTTCTTTTGCAACCCAAAGTTTGTACATGAGTCACAGGTGCTGGCGAGAGGGCAGCAGGTCACCCTGTGTGCCCCTGGTGCAGCCCCTGCATGCCCAGGGATGTGGGGTGAGGCTCTGGGAGCAGCAGCATCCCCTGATGAACTCCATCTGTATTCCACAGGAACCCTGTCCTACAGCCCACCAGAGTGGATCCACCTCAAATTCTACAACGGTGGGGCAGCAACGATCTGGACCCTGGGCCTCCTGCTGTACCAGCTGGTCGTCGGGAAGCATCCATTCAGGAGGGGCCAGGAGATCATCTGGGGGCGGATCTTGTTCCCACGACGGCTCTCTCAAGGTGGATCCTCATCTCTGTGGCACAGGGGGAATACCAGTGCTGGGAGAGAGCAGCAGGCTCATGAGCATCCTGCTCTGGCAGCTGCTGAGGAGGTGGCACATGTCCTGCTCTCCTGCTCTCCTCCAAAACAGAGAATGCCTTGGGAAGTTTAGGCACAGTTCTAGCACACCCAGCATGGCCTGGGCATGGGAACAGGGAGGGAAAAGTGGACAGGACCCTTCTCCAACTGACTGGCAGTTTCTGGTTTCTCTCCTCAGAGTGCCAAGATGTTATTAAGAGGTGTTTGTCCATGCAACCCTTGGACAGGCCATCGCTGGATGACCTCTTCAACGACCCTTGGATGCAGGATATTCGTCTGCCTTAGAAGATGGGAGAGATCCATGTGCACAGTTTGATCCAGGGGCCTGGGAGGTAACAGCTCCACACATCTTGTCCTGGTTCATTGTTGTCTGGGGCCCTGGGCAGAACACTGACAGCCTGGTGTGGCCCCCAGGGAAGGAGCAGGAGCCCCTGGAGATGCTGCACCAGGTGGAGCTGCACCTGGAGACACCAAGGAGGACTTCAAGGATTGACAACCTCTTCCTTGACCTGGCGACATGCAAGCTGAAGATGATCAGCTTTAATTAC